>NW_021155990.1:0-2183 GCF_002837175.3 Physeter macrocephalus | reverse complement strand
TTTAAAGGTTATATTCCATTTATAGTTATAAAATATTGGCTATATTCCCTATGTTGCACAATATATCCTTGTAACATTTATTTTATACATAGTAGTTTGTACGTCTTAATCTTTTTTGCAAAGTGAAACCTATATCTAACATAGGACCTAGCCATTCCACTCCTAGGCAAATACCCAAGAGAAATAAAAGCACTTACCCACACTCAGATTTGTAGAGAGCAACTTGTGCATAGCAACTTCATTCATAATAGCTCCAAATTGCAAACAACCCAAATGCCCATCAACAGATTAATGTATAAATGATTTATAGTATATCCACATGGAATAACATTCCACACTGAATACTACTGTGGCATACTACTATTGTATATACTAATATATATGGAAGAATCTCAAAAGCATTACATGGAACAAAGGTAGCTAGATACAAAAGAGTACATCCTTTATGATGCCATTTATATAAATTTTTAGAAGAATATAACTCACTCATAGTGAGAGAAAACAAAGAGGAATGAGGGAGCTTTTGGTGTGATGAAAATTTTCTAGATCTAGATGGTGATGGTGGTTACTGAAGTGAGCACATTTTACCATATTTTTCTGACAATGTCAGGAAATTTGTTCATACAAATTTCAGGACAGGCTGCTCACTTTCTGTGGAACAAAGGTACATACCTGCATTTTAAGGGACTGATAGGCTGAATATATGTTAATCTTGTACAATTTTTCCTTGATTACCTTTCCTTACCTCTTTTGAAGTTTAATAGTTTAATAGCTCTTACCTATTGCTAGTTTCAAGGTTATTGCAATTTGGCATATTCTTTTACTCTCATAATACACTTTAAGAGAAAACTAACATTGCTAACTAGCTGTCGTCTGCACCTGAGTGTAGCCTTCTCTCAAACCCAAGGGGATTTCTTTGCATTCACACGGACAAAGGCTCTCAATTCCATTGCTTCATTCATCTGGAATCTGGAAAAGAGCCAGGCGCTCATGCCTTAACTTCATCATTGCTTCCCCTCTGTAAGTTTGCATAGCTCTGACTTTTCCGTCAAATATCGGCACATATTTCTTGTTACCTGAAACCTTGCTGTTTTTTTGTTTTTCACAAATTTTGAGTTTTTCATCTGCCTCTACAGCTTCGCTATGGCTGAATAAATCTAATTGTTATCTTGTATTTTGCCTAAACAGAAAGGTCCTGGAGCCTTTTAAAATCAAACATAGAACTACAAACACCCCAACAGAAAAACTGACAGAAAAGGCAAGTTACAATAAACATGAAAGGACATAACCTCATAAGTAATCAAAGGAATGCAAATTAAACAGTGAGATATCATATTTGCCTTTTGTCAGGAAAAAATAAAAATATTCATTGTTTTAAAGGCTGCAGGGAAAAGAGGCTGCTGGTAGGAATACAAATTGCTTTCTGAAAGAGAATTTTGAATAGATATTTTTTAAAAACTTAAATGTATATTATCTTTTGCTAGAAATTCTACATCTAGTAGCTTTTTCAGACAACAGCACAAATATGGAGGCACAAACACATTCATCACAATGCTTTTGAAATGGTTGAAATCCCTACGTTCCCAATAATGAGAGTAACTGATGGTACATTATATAAACAATGTCCACCTAATGTTTGATGGGTAAGAAAAAAACGGTCATCTATAGAATATTCCACATTGGTGTCATGATTTTTGTTTTAAAATGTACATGTATAGGGACTTCCCTTGTGGTGCAGTGGTTAAGAATCCGCCTGACAATTCAGGGGACACAAGTTTGAGCCCTGGTCCGGGAAGACCCCACGTGCCACGGAGCAACTAACCCGTGCACCACAACTACTGAATCTGCACTCTACAGCCCGCGAGCCACAACTATGGAGACTGAGTGCCACAACAATTGAAGCCCACACACCTAGAGCCTGTGCTCCAAAATAAAGAGAAGCCACCACAATGAGAAGCCTGCGCTCCTCAATGAAGAGTAGCCCCGGCTCTCCAAAACTAGATAAAACTCGTGCACAGCAACAAAAACCCAACACACCCCAAATTAAATAAATAAATAAATAAATGAAATGTATATGTATATATTGAAAACTATCAAAACAAATATATTGAAATCTGAATCACCAATATCTATGTTGTGAGATTAGGATAGTTTTTTTTTTTCCTTTCTTGTGGTTCTTTTTT
>NW_021155989.1:2022-2183 GCF_002837175.3 Physeter macrocephalus | reverse complement strand
CAAAGCAGACAGTACAATCGAGTTAAGCGCAGGATAGCATGTGGGTGTCGATGCACACAGTTCACCGAATGAAACATCATCACAAAAGATGCGCCCACATGGACGGCTACAGCAACGTCCATTTCGGCAGCACAACCCGGCGGGAACTTGTGTGTGGTGTG
>NW_021155989.1:0-410 GCF_002837175.3 Physeter macrocephalus | reverse complement strand
AACCGTTTCATCACCTCTGGAAGAAGTGCCCGCTCGCAGTATGAATAATCGGACCGTGGTCAGTGAAAAAGGGAGCCTCGTGACTATGGGACATGATGATGCGATGAATATTACATAGTTTTTTCGTCTCCGTCACCGGAAAGAGGACGGAATCTCCCCTGCAACTTTTAGTACGCAAGCACCGCAACGCGTAGTGCCCGACGTGCAAGGCGCCGCTACGCAGAGTGCAAAGAGAGAAGCGACGTATAATGGCCTACATCTGAGATGTAGCGCACGTAAACACATATGCCGCTATGTTCACATACGTAATTGTCGATACCCAGAAGCAAACACAGACACTTTATAGACACCAAGGGATTTGTACAAGTAATGTGTAAACAGCTGTTGAGGTAATCTGCCTTTTCAATACG
>NW_021155988.1:886-2183 GCF_002837175.3 Physeter macrocephalus | reverse complement strand
CATGAGATATAGTGTCATCACAAGAGTAGATTGATGATACAGAGGAAGAAGCTCCTCTGGACAAAACAGAATTGTTGCGGCGTCTGCCATCACCAGCAGCAGCTGCAGCAGAAGGAGCAGTTGCAGCAGAAGAAGAGAAATCAGAAGCAGTAGAAGCAAACGAAACAGGAGCTGCAGCAGCAGCCGAAAAAAAAAGAGGAGCAGCAGCAACAGCTGTATCATCGGTAAGAGTGGTATTGATAGCTGCTACCTTCGAAGCAGCAACAGCAGTAGCATCGGTATTGGTAGCTGCTACCTTCAACAACATCTTCTGCTTCCTCGAAGAGCCGCTATTGTCTTTACTTGCCGTCCGATGTCTACTTTTTCTTCTTATTCTTTGCTGTCTGCGCTCAGGTATTGTATCTCTTTCTGCTGCTGCTGCCGCTTCTGGTGATAGCTGCTGCCACGGAAGCAGCCCACGCTCTTCGGCTTCTGCTTCAGCCGATGAAAATTTCTCTCCTGTCCTCCCGTCTGCTGCGGTCGACGCTTCTCTTGCCTTTGCTGCTGCAGGCGAAACCTCTGCGGCTGCTGCACTGTGGGGCTCCGCAATAGGCGCTGCAGCATATGTTGTTTGTGCAGACATCTCTGTGGCTGTAGCTGCGCCTTTGCCTTCTGCTGCTGCTGCTTCTTCTGCTTCTATCCGCTGCCGCCAGAGAAATTTCTTTTCTCCTCTCTTTGCGGTACGTGAGGTATTAGCTCGGCTCCGCTGTGGGGTTTCTCTGTTGCTGCTGCGGCTTCCTGAAGGATCTTCTGTTGCATGCACCAATGCATGCGCGGGGGACTTCAATCGCTGTTGTTGTTGCACTTCTATATACGCCTCTTCCTCTTCCTTTTCTGTTTGTCTTCCTCCTGCACCTCCTGCTGTTTCTCCTCGAGCTTCTGCCTTCTCTGCTGCTGCTGCAGTTTCCTCTGCTGCTGCTGCAGTTTCCTCTGCTGCTCCTGCTGCAGTTTCCTCTGCTGCTCCTGCTGCAGCTTCCTCTGCTGCTGCTGCTGCAGCTTCCTCTGCTGCTGCTGCTTTCCTCCCGTGTGTTCGTCGGCTCCGCATATCTGCTGCTGCAGCCACTGCTGCTGCATGCGAGATGGCAGCACAACTTTGGACGCCTTCGATGGGCAGCGGCAATGGCAGCTTGTGGGGTCTACTTCTATGGGTGTGCTTGGCTTGCTGCTGCGTTTTCTTCTTCTTTTTTTTCTCTCTTTCTGCTTCTTCAGTTGTGGCTGCTGCTGCTTCTGTCTCTCTCTGCAGCACACCTATGAAGAG
>NW_021155988.1:0-306 GCF_002837175.3 Physeter macrocephalus | reverse complement strand
AGAGCGGCAGCAGCCGCAGCTCCAAGGCTGGCAGTGGCAAGAGGCTCCGAGTCGGAAGCGAGCCTTGATGTGGCTGCCGCCTGAGCTCTTGCTGCAGGAGCCTGAGGACTTTTTCTCGCTGCAGCAATGGCCTCGGAGGCAGCAGCAGGGGCAGCAGCAGAAGCTTCGCTGGGTGATCTCAGACGCAGAGAAACAGAAGAGAAACGTGACGATGCAGGAGTGGAGGGAGAAGAAGTCTGCCTGAATTCACGTCGAAGAAGAAGCCCTTCTTCCTTCCTTCTTCTTCTCCTCCTCCTCCTCTTCTCG
>NW_021155987.1:1706-2183 GCF_002837175.3 Physeter macrocephalus | reverse complement strand
TCCTGTACATTCAGGGTCTTGCGTAGGGCCCAAGCAGAACTGGCGGTCCATGCTTCTGTACTGCGGAGGCGCACGCGAGCGGTATCATGTGAGTATGAGGAAAACACTCCGCTTTTGCCGCGGCTGTAGCCAAGTATACAGCAGCCGCCACAGCGACACTTTGTGGACTGAGTACCTTATTACAAGACTTAGGTTTCACCTCACTCAGATATCATTTCTGACACATACGCACAACGTTACTTGCTGGGAGTTAGAACTGCCTGGATCATCAAATGTGTGTGCGCCCAAGAAAAACGCACGCTACTAATCAGTATGCACTTTGCATTTGAAGCTCTTCGTACACTTGTGCTATCATCAGCAGCAGCTGTATGGGCAGCAGCATCAGCGGCAGCCATCGGAGTAGTAGTATTACGCATTAAACAGGACGTGCAAGCGTACGTCGGTATAATTCCGGAGGCGGAGCAGCACCAGCAGCAC
>NW_021155987.1:0-919 GCF_002837175.3 Physeter macrocephalus | reverse complement strand
AGCAACAGCGAAGACGGGGGGGGGGCTCTCCAGTGAGGTTCCCTGGAACAACAAAGCGCGTAAATCTGCTTCCTCACTTTTCCGTGCCTCTACGTGTCTTTCTTCCGGGTGGGTTGCGCGCTGACGAAGTACTGGCAACATATGGCAACATATGTAGATACGTGTACATGAATGTTTAAATATGTGTAACTCCCCGATATCCCCTCAGCTCGTGCATCTCAACCAGCTGCTGCTGACCATTTTGGTAAACGTTTCAGTTTTTTGTTATGCGGTCTTCATATTGAGAGTTTTTTGTAGCGGGTGTTCGTTGTGATTTTGCCTTTGTTCATGTACTAAAGTGGTCAGTACCTAATGCTAGTATGTGCACCCTGCCCTTCACTCCTCCATCGGAAACCGCAGGTGAATTCTGTCACTTCAGTATAAGGCGCTCGCGCGAGCACGTATCGTGCAAGTTCCCGTGAAGAGACAAGTACCTGGGTTGTTTTCTGGTGATACTGGGGTGGGAAAGTGTTTCAAGTGACTGTAGCGTAACACACCTGACACTGGTCACGATTTGGATGGAAGCCTCCCCGTCCTCGTCAGTCTGTACTACACCGGCTGCCGCTGCCGAATCCACCACTGCATTTTTCCTTCTTACAAACAAAGGGCCCAGGGAGCTTCTCGTGCATGTAATCCAGGATATGTCCCACGTTGTCAAAAGGAAACGTACGCCGTCACTTGTTGCCTTTCCGTTAGGGAGACAACCCCGAGATTTTCCCCGCGCCCTCATCATCTGCGCGACTCCGTGAGCACTTCCTCGGGCCCTGATGGCTCCACCTGGTTCTTCGCCTCCATAGATATTACTTTTTCGCGGGTGTCGTATGCTGCTCAGGAGTTCTACGTAAGTGCAGTTACTGCCATGGTAGTGACGACTTTATTC
>NW_021155986.1:0-2183 GCF_002837175.3 Physeter macrocephalus | reverse complement strand
CCCTATCCCACCCCTCTAGGTGGTCACAAAGCACCGACCTGATCTCCCTTGGAAATTCTGATACATGCTAAAACATGGATGAGCCTTGATGGCATTATGCTAAGTGAAATAAACCAGTCACAAAAGGAAAAGTATTGTGTGATTCCATTTACATGAACCTAGAGTAGTCAGATTCATAGAGACAGAAAGTAGAATGGTGGCTGCCAGGGGCTGGGGGGAAGAAGGAAATGGGGAATTTAACTGTACAGGTACAAGTTTTAATTTGGGATGATTAAAAAGTTCTGAAGATGGATGGTGATGATGGTTGCCCAGCAGTGTATGTACTTAATGCCACTTAACTGTAGATTTTAAAATGGTTAAAACAGTAAATTTAATGTTATGTATATATTGCCACAAGGAATTCAAGGAGTTGGTGAATTCTGAGCAACTGTGAGAGTTTAGGGAATAACCTGGCTACTCTTGTTGAATTAGGAAAAATTTATTCTCAAAATGCTATAGGCATGTCAGCCTTGCTGTCTAGGGCTTATGAAATGGCAAGTCTCATTGGGGAAGATTTGGGCAGGACAGCTGATCTTAGAGGATTTTGCTAGAAGAAAAGCTGATAGGAACTTAGAAATTAGCAGTTGCCACCATCAGTTACCTGTCACAAGGCATCTATGGCTCTTGGCTGTCTGCCTTCTTAGACACTACTCACTCTTTTGAGAGACCTCCAGTCTTCTTGATCCCAAAGGAAAAGCTCAGAAGGAGTGTTGAGTCAGGGGAGGCAGGTACCATTGTAGATATGTAGAATGTTAGAGCTGGAAGGAGGCTTGGGATCATCAAACACAGCACCCCTCATTTAAAATCCTCTGCTCAGAAAGAATGCCTTGCTAAAGGTTACACAGCTACTGTTAAGCAGAGCAGGGATTAGAGGCCATATGCCCTGTCTCTTAAGTTCTTTCCATGGCATCAGGCTGCCTCATGAGTGCACAATACCTCAATTATCCAATTCTTGACTCAGAGGCGCACTAAGATAGAAATTATCAACATTTTTTTCTACTGTGTTGTCTATTCTGATGCCTTTTCTCTAACCATCACCACAGGTGCACCCCACCCCACTGCAGACCACATTGCAGCTAGAGTAAATTTCCCAAAACATGGTTCTTATCATACCATTTACATCTAAAAACTTTTCATGGCTCCTTATGGACTCTAGGAAAACTGTGTGAACTTCTCATTAAGACATTCAAAATTCAAAATCTGGCACTTAATAATTAAACTCCAGTGTATGCTCACACTGGAAATATATACAACTGAAAAAAGGATAATGAAGAAACTGCATGTTTAGAAAAAAGCTCTAGGTTATATTGGAGGTAGAGGGAAAAAGAGATGCATGCCATCATTTGGGTATGAAAGAGAGGGAATAAAATAACTTGTTTATATTTTCTCTTATTTACATAAATAAATGGTCAAAGGATAAATAAGACATGTTTTCGTCTCATTCAAACCATGTATATGTGATAATTTTGCGAAAATAAAATCAAATCTGGTCCTTGACTAGTACTCTTTCTCTCTTATCATTCTCTACCAAAACCTTGAACTCCTACAATTTTAGAATTTTCAGTGTTTCTAACAATCTCAAATCTCTCATGAAGTTGACTTCCATTCCAGTGCTTATCTTCTACCCCACTTTTTTTTAACCTATTAAGTTCCTATGGCATTTTTTATATCTTGCTTAGATACACCTCTTTTGTGAAGCCTTTCTTGCCTCCCCAGATGGAATTTAGTCCTCCCTTCCCTGGGTCCTTCAGCCCTTTGGTATCTCCACTATCATTCTCCCTCTGCATTCAAGAAATTGAACATCTACATACCAGACAGGGAGTTACTGAAGGCAAAGACCCCCACCTCCAGCCCCTGCCACAGTGCTTGCCACGGTGCACAGTGTCATGGCTCATAGTACTGGCTTTATCTGATGACTCTTTTGCAAAAGATATTTGTTATTAAGCATGTATTTGTCACCATTAAAATTCTGTTTCCTAAAATTCATTGAAATACACGTGGCCTTTCAATGCTGGTTATCTCTTTTAATATTTTAATTTTTCAACCTTTGTTGAAAAAATATTTAGGGAGGGTGGGAGGGAGATGCAAGAGGGAGGAGATAATGGGGATATATGTTTATGTATAGCTGATTCACTTTGTTATAC
>NW_021155984.1:899-2183 GCF_002837175.3 Physeter macrocephalus | reverse complement strand
CAACGCTCCAGGTTCAGGGGAATGTTCTTACAGCTCAAAGTTGCATGGGAAACACAGAGGATGGTCCACCGTGTGATTGGGAAGGGTTTCGAACACACACCTCATTTTTCATCTCCTGCTGCTCGGCTTCGCCCTTCCAGCTGCTTGACTGACAATCTCCCCACTTGGAGAATCGGTACCTTTAACTTCCTCTTTCGCACACTTTGCCATTTCTGCCGAGGAGGAACGGGAAGAGAGACCAGCTGGACGTGTTTGGACAGGCACATGACACTCTAATTTCCCATCCGGAAGAAGAATTAACCAAAGGCTCAGCCGGCCGCCCCGGAAGCAGAATAGGGCCGGAAGCCATCTTGGGGCTGTGCGGCCAGCTCACAAGGAAGCCAGTGGACAAACGGAGCTCAGGGCCCTGCAATTCAAAAACCGGCACACTGCTAAATGACAACGACCGTCCCAAAATACATTGAGGTAAGGCAACGAAGGGCATCTGAACACCAGGCAGAATTGCACGAAACTGATTTCAAGAGGTAGGTGGAAATCGCCTTGAAAGCACAGGAAAAGCAGCAGAAGGTCGAGCAAGATGCACTTGGCCAAAAAGGGCGTATGCGTTCTTTCCTGAATATATTCAGGAAAAAACGCATACGCCCTTTTGGCCAACTGCATCTTGCTCGACAGTCTGCTGCTTTTCCTGTGCTTCCAAGGCGATTTCCACCTACCTCTTGAAATCACTGTCGTGCAATTCTGCCTGGTGTTCAAATGCCCTTCGTTGCCTCACCTCAATGTATTGCGGGACGGTCGTTGTCATTTAGCAGTCTGCAGGTGTCTGAATTGCAGTGGCCCTGAGCTCCATTTGTCCACTGGCTCCCTTGTGAGATGGCCGCACAGCCCCAAGATGGCTTCAGGCCCTATTCTGCTTCCGGGGCGACCGGCTGAGCCTTTGGTTAATTCTTCTTCAAGATGGGAAATTAGAGTGACATGTGCCTGCCCAAACACGTCCAGCTGGTCTCTCTTCCCGTTCCTCCTCGGCAGAAATGCAAAGTGTGCGAAAGACGAAGTTAAAGGTGCTGATTCTCCAAGTGGGGAGATTGTCAGACAAGCGGCTGGAAGGGCAAAGCCGAGCAGCAGGAGAGGCAAAATGAGGCGCGTGTCCGAAACCTTTCCCGACCACACGGTGGACCGTCCTCGGGGTTACCCATGCGTCCTTGAGCTGTAGGAAGATGCCCCTGAGCCTGGCGAGTTGGGACCCGTGGCATGGGTAGCACACAGTATGATTTAAATGGTCTGCAT
>NW_021155984.1:0-101 GCF_002837175.3 Physeter macrocephalus | reverse complement strand
GCCAAAAAGGGCGTATGCGTTTTTTCCTGAATATATTCAGGAAAAAACGATTACGCCCTTTTTGGCCAACCAGGCAAGCCGGCAACGCAAATCGGCGCTAC
>NW_021155983.1:976-2183 GCF_002837175.3 Physeter macrocephalus | reverse complement strand
TTGCTAACGCAGCTCTTCCTATGGTGAGACTTAGGGAAAGCAGTGGGAATACAGCCCAGCTGGCACTTGCCCCTGTGCAAGGGATTTGTCACTGTCTAGCATAGCGTCCTAAGCATCCTTCCTTTGACAAGGTCATATCTAGGAATCCATCCCAAAGATAAGTGAGCAAAGGTCAGACATGGTATTTATTATGGCACTATTTGTACTAGGAAAAGACTGGCAATAACCCAGAGGTTCCTAATAGGGGACTGAGTGAATAATCTGATCTATTGATAGAGTGAAGTCATGTGTAACTGTGCAAAAGGGCCGAGGGGAGACTCCATTCTCTGGAGGGAGATGTCTAGGATATATTAAGTGATAAAAACCAAAGTGCAGGAAGGTATGTGGAGTCACTCCCTCCTATATAAAAGGGTATGGGGGGAGGGAAGTGTGTGTACATGTATGAATGTGCTTGTGTTTTCAAAAGAAACAATGGAAGAATAGCAAGCTAGTAAAAATGATTACCACTGGAGGAGGGTTTGCAGGGACAGGGATAGAAAATAAATGTCTCTTTTTTTTAATTGAAGTATAGTTGATTTACAATGTTGTGTTAATTCCTGCTGTACAGCAAAGTGATTCAGTTATACATACATCTACATTCGTTTTTATATTCTTTCCCATTGTGGTTTATTACAGGATATTGAATATAGTTCCCTGTGCTAGATGTCTCTTAACATACTTTATTTTGACTTTGGACCCATATAAATGTTTTACATAATTTTAAAAGAAAAAAGAATTCACTAAAGATTGAAAAGAGATCAAAAAATGAAACAACAAATCTGTATCAGGTTGGTGCTAATCTCTCACACAGATAAAATAATTATTTCAAGTGACTTTAAAGCACAGTCTTTGGACCATACAGTTGTAGTGGGGAATATTTATATTGTTATTTGAAACTATTACAGTTATACTGTAGGAACTACAGTTTGCAGTATATAGGAAGGGGGGAGTGTATAAAGAATTTAAAGATTGTATAATACTCAGCTTGAATAGGAAATATCACTATGAACTTATATTTTCTTGCTGAAAAGGAAATGTTTCCTAACTGTACTTTGAAAAGGATCAAAAGTAAAGACAATCCAGTGGCAGTGAATATCCTTAACACTCAAATTGGGATTTCCTAAGTACCTTTCCCACTAAAGGAACCTCTTTCTAAGATAAATAGGTG
>NW_021155983.1:0-965 GCF_002837175.3 Physeter macrocephalus | reverse complement strand
TAGGACAAATTGTATTTGAAGATAATCAAATAGTTGATGAGAGAACGTTGTTAATTATGGGGAAATCACAGCTAATAAATGCAAAAGGAATGAAAAATTAGAAAATCAGCATTTTATAACTCCTAATGAGACAGCGGAGCAAGGTAGGGACCATCAATGGTGGCAAAATCCATCAAGTAACAGGGTGATGGAAAATGTCCTCGTGGCTAAGTCCGGGTCCAGTCTAACTCGGTCGTTGCCACATAATCTTCCTTCGCGTAAGTGTGACTATTCTCAAGGCCTGAAGGAGAAGGAAGACCATTCCTTGGAGTAGAAGATGAAAGTGTCAAAAGTGTACCTATGTCTTGTCAATTTTTAAAAAATGAAACAGATTTTACTAGTGCTTAATAGATGGGTGATAGTAATCATTACATACTTGATGTATAATGTGCACATACACTGTGGGTGTTCTTGGATTGTTTTCTCTTGATGGGATGCACAAGGAGAAGTTTGGAGACCACAGAAGTAGTGTTGTACTTGTAGAATCCGGTCGCCGTCAAGTCCGGCTGTCTTATTATGGGATTACTAGTGTTCTGGCCGGTGTGCAGTACAGGGAGAGGGTGGAGAAGGCTGTTTAGAAAGGGCCCAGCAGGAGGATAAGGAAAGGGAAGAACGCACCCACACTGTTCCTGAAGCATGTTTAGGAGTAGGGAAGTGAGACGGATGCTCCTGACCAGGTTGATGCTCTTGAAAATTCAGAGAGCACTTCTCCCTTTAAGGCTGCTTGTATTTCTCCTCTAACTCATTTCCTCACTAAGTTGGTAGAATTTCTACAAGCTGAAAAGCCTGGCTTTTCTTCACTGTTTTGCCCCAAATCTCAGAATTTCACTAGAACTATCCTCTCTGTGTATTCTGTTTGCATTTGGGCATTTTTTGTGTGTCAGCATAGACTGTTCCCAGCACCTTCCTAAGCAGCTTCTATAGGG
>NW_021155982.1:1607-2183 GCF_002837175.3 Physeter macrocephalus | reverse complement strand
GTTACTAGGGCAAAAGGGCCTGAATGGAAGTCATGTTCTAGGTTGTAAATTAAAATGGAATGTGCCAGAAAAAAATAATCCTGAAGTTCATGTCTCACTAATTCTTGTTCTTTTTTTAATTTAATTTTTATTTTTATCACAGCAAGTTTGAATACAATGTTTTGTTTGTTCTAGGTGTGCAAGATGGGGTTCTTTTACACATATATATATGTCTATTCTTCTTTGGATCCTTTCTCCATGTAGGTTATGACAAAATGTTGAGTAGACTTCTCTTGGTATTCCGTAGATCTTTGGTGATTATATATTTCACCTGTGTTTGTATATCTGTTAAACCTAATATCCTAATGTATACAATCCTCACACCTTTCCATTGCTAAAGCATAAGTTTGTTTAATGAATCTGTGATTGCCTTTCTCTGTGTAAACATTATAACTGGTTTCAATTTGTAGGTAACACCTATAAGTGATATGATATGTTTCTTTAGATTTTTGACTTACTACAAGATGCGTGATTACCTGTAGACTCATCTATGGTGCTGCAAATGGCATTGTGCCATTTTTCTCCTTGGCTAATATT
>NW_021155982.1:0-704 GCF_002837175.3 Physeter macrocephalus | reverse complement strand
TTCCTCGGTTATAAATTAGAGGGGACTGTGCCCGTATAAACCCCCAAAAGCATATGTCTCCTTACTTACGTTTGTTTTTTAAACTGAATTTATATATATATATATATATAATATATATATATATATATATATATTATATATATATAGTGTTGTTTTGTTTGGTTTTTTGCGGTTTGCGGGACTCTCACTGTTTTGGCCTCTCCCGTTCAGGAGCGCAGGCTCCAGACACGCAGGCTCAGGGCCTAGGCTCTGCGGCATGTGAGAGCTTCACCGACTGGGGCACGAGCCCGAATCCCCTGAATCGGCAGGTGGACTCTCAACCACGGCACAACCAGGGAAACCATGAATTAATATTTTTTATTAGAGTAATATTCTGTTTTGTACATGGACCACTTCTTCTTTATGCATTCCTCTGTTGATGGACATTTTCGTTGCTTCCAGGTATTGGCTATGGTAAATATTGCTGGAGTGCAGGATTGCCAGCCTGTTTCTTTTTGATTCTCATCCCCTCAGGCGATAGGCCTAGCACAGGGGATGCTTGATTGAATGGTAGCTCAATGTTTACCCTCTCAAGGCACGTCCATTGTGTTTTCTTTTGTTTGTTTTGTTTTGTTTTTTTGTGGTAAGAGGACTTCTCACTGTTGTGGCCTCTCTCGTTGCGGAGCACAGGATCCTGACGCAAAGGCTCAGTGACCATGGCTCAC
>NW_021155981.1:0-2184 GCF_002837175.3 Physeter macrocephalus | reverse complement strand
AACAATGATACCGAGTTGACTCGATCATGGCGACGGCGCGTTTGAGCCGTGAAAGACCAAACAGCAGCAGTGAAGCATATTTGTTAAAGACGTTAGTTGCTGATAGCATGTAGAGGTGACTGTCTCCACTTGTGCTAAACAATAATTGCCTTGAGTTCAAGTTCTTGTGCTCCTACACCGCTGCTCGCGTTACGGTGGACGTTCCAGGCCACCACTACATGGCCTGAGGAAAGCAAGCGAGTCCTGGCGAACGGGAATTGCGGAATAGTGGGCAAATCATAATTTCGTTGCTTCTCCCTTCTCGATGATTACCTTGGTCCACATGCGTTACAAGGTCTTCTAATACTGCTGCGTAAATGGTGCCACATTTCGTGCGTTTATGCCTGGAGGAAACAGCCTGCGTGAAAAAAAGTGGTTGCACCTTCGGCAGAAATACAACTGCAGAGAGTCTCCTCCTCCCCGTGAAATGTCTTCACTTCTTCGATGTGCACGACTATGCAATAGGTTCGCAATGCGGTGCGCCCCACGAGGTCGCAGCGACGGCGTCGTGTAGGTCGTACGTCTGTAGTTCAATTAGCTTATTCGGAGCCTGAAAAGCAGGTACGATTTTCTTTCCACGGTATGAGACTACCTCGGTGGCCGGGTGCACAGTACACACTTGTGTTCTTTGAGCGCGAAGGAGGAAGTAGGAAATAACAAGAAGAAGCCATACTATGTTAGGAGGGTTCAATCTGCGCTACACCCACCCTTACGGAATAACTGAATCAAAACAGAGGGCAAGAATTGTCAGCCAAAGGGAGTCGCCAGGATACGCCTCGTTTGCGAGGCCTATATGCAACACAGTAGCTCAATCATATCTTTGCAACATCGTGTCACGTTTTCCCAATACACGAGAGTGTTTTGCGGGACAGTAGTGTATCTGCCGTTTTAGTTACAAGCATACTGATAAGGACTCCATCAAAAGACGGGTGCTACTGTGAAATATTACGAAGGTCAGTAGTAGTTTCAGGGCTTGAGTGTCAAGAAAATGTAATAGGCCTTCATCCATACACAGCACAATTACAAAAGCACCCACCTTTGGAAAAAACTGCATAGGCCACCTTTATTCATACACAGCGCAATTACAAAAGCACACACCTTTGGAAAAAACAGCTTAGGCCACCTTGACACCTTTTCAACAGTTGTTCAAAAATGCCTTACTGACTCCACCAATTCCAATTACGGCGGCCGACAGGTGGTTGAAAAAGTATCTGAGGACTTGCCCTACGCAGTGCTAACGTCCCACCGAATCCTGGTTGTCGTCCGTTCTTTCAGCTTCGTTGACGATGAAGTTTGCCCACAACACCGCTAAATTCACCGACTACACATTTCCTACTATATCTGCGCTGTTTTGACGATCACTCCACGTGCAGACTGGCATATTTGCTCTTTGCTGTACACACTCTGTACCAGTGTCACGGACAGCCAGCGATCCACTGGGCGCAGCTGGGAGCTCTACCGTTGTGACGTCTCAGCTACGCGGCGGGGGTAGACTTCACAGGCGTACACTGTCGCTGTCTGCACAGATTCGCATATTATTAATACTTCTGTACTACGTGTCTTGTAGATGTGTCTTCGGATGGTGAAGTGGATCCTCGGTCCGTGTGAGAATTGTGACTATAGTTGACGGTGAGGATGGAT
The DNA here is from genome assembly GCF_002837175.3 of Physeter macrocephalus. NCBI lineage: Eukaryota > Metazoa > Chordata > Mammalia > Artiodactyla > Physeteridae > Physeter > Physeter macrocephalus. The sequence goes on along the minus strand of NW_021155981.1, from coordinate 504 downwards.
TTGCCCCCGGGTCCTACAAAGCTCACTACAGTCGCCACACCATTTTAGGTTGGATTTGGCCCCGGGTCCTACAAAGCTCACTACAGTCGCCACACCATTTTAGGTTTGTCTACTAGCTATGCATGTGCCACGTGCTTCTGCGTGGCGAATCGCATTTGACAGAGGCAGAGAAGCTGTCAAGAAACCATGCTGCACAAGTTCTGTGCAACATCTACCGAAGCTTACGAAAAAACTCATTTCTTGGACCTGCGGGTACTGTAATCTACAAACGCGCCAAATGCACTCGTACAACTCGTGCTGTCAGTCAACACAAAAAGTAGGCAATGGGATCACCGCAGCTGAGAACCACCGTGGCGTACACCCAACCAGACACAGCCAGGGTGCAAAAGCCTGAAAACGCTGTAGGCCTTGTGATAAACTTTACAAGTCAGATGGTGCACGTATTCCCCGTGCGTAAGCATGTTGATACCGGTTGCTTCAACTGCTTGTGCCTTGCGAAAACCA
>NW_021155980.1:1428-2184 GCF_002837175.3 Physeter macrocephalus | reverse complement strand
CCAGCAGGAGGAAGCACAGGAACGTTGGCCCTCCAAATATCAGGATGCACGAGAACTTTGAGACAAAGCTGGGACAAACAGCGGTAGTGGTCAGCCGTCTCCAGAAGCATCAGCAAGGGACTGTGCAAGATCCTGTGCAGTGAAAAAAATCACCAGGTGTCAGGCGCAGCATCCGGCCAAGACGGCCGTAGCAGGGAACAGTACTTGAACAGCTGAGTCACGAAGAAAGTGGGAGGCTCACTAACGGCAGCAGCACGACTACAACACAAATCAACAATTTGAGGAAGCGACAGAGTTGAGAATTAGACCAGCATATGCACGACGACGATATACTGACCAACGCATAGTAGCGGCCTATAACAACAACAGGTGACAGCAACATATCATGGCAGCGCGCGCAGCAGTGCACACAGACAACAACTACACGCGCAACAGAATTCATCAAAGCAGCTGGGTAGAAGTTACAGAGTAGAGGAGAAACACGAGGTAACCGTGGAACTGGCTCTCCTGGTGTATTTCATCTAATGTGCGCAAAATGTCCTTGCACCCACGCGGAGCGGCAAAAGGTAGTATAATACAAATGTAAATACACATGTATGTATTCTTGAATGTAGGCGTTCGTGCATCTGTGACGTGACGTATCTGGCTGGACGTGTACACGTATTGATGTGTGCCTATGCGTCCATACTTGCCTGTTTCATTTGGAAGATGGCGCAGGAATTGGTATACATAGAAGAGAAAACACTCCGCATTACT
>NW_021155980.1:0-258 GCF_002837175.3 Physeter macrocephalus | reverse complement strand
TGTTGTCTTACAGTGATCACACTCTTCAAAGCATCACAAGTTATCTTCAGTATGAAATCGCCTCTCACGCGAACACTTATCCCGCAGTGCAAGCGCAGTAAAGAATATAGCGAAACAGTTGATTTTTATTCACGTGTCTTAGCACGCACATACGTGTGTATGTGTGTATGTATGTATGCGTGTACGTATGTAAATATGTATTTACGTATGTATGTAGGTGCATATATATATGTGTACATACACGTGTGTGCATATTCA
>NW_021155978.1:0-2184 GCF_002837175.3 Physeter macrocephalus | reverse complement strand
GATTTATCGAGTGAGAAGTTGCTCGGCAATACAATCATCCCCTTGTGAAGAATAGAAATTATCTCTTTTTTCTTAAGGGAGTTTTTCAGTGAGAAATACACGAAGAACTTATTACTCGCAGATGTTTGACCTAATTATACAAATATAATTGGTTTTTTCTTGGATTTATCGAGTGAGAAGTTGCTCGGCAATACAATCATCCCCTTGTGAAGAATAGAAATTATCTCTTTTTTCTTAAGGGAGTTTTTCAGTGAGAAATACACGAAGAACTTATTACTCGCAGATGCTTGACCTAATTATACAAATATAATTGGTTTTTTCTTGGATTTATCGAGTGAGAAGTTGCTCGGCAATACAATCATCCCCTTGTGAAGAATAGAAATTATCTCTTTTTTCTTAAGGGAGTTTTTCAGTGAGAAATACACGAAGAACTTATTACTCGCAGATGCTTGACCTAATTATACAAATATAATTGGTTTTTTCTTGGATTTATCGAGTGAGAAGTTGCTCGGCAATACAATCATCCCCTTGTGAAGAATAGAAATTATCTCTTTTTTCTTAAGGGAGTTTTTCAGTGAGAAATACACGAAGAACTTATTACTCGCAGATGCTTGACCTAATTATACAAATATAATTGGTTTTTTCTTGGATTTATCGAGTGAGAAGTTGCTCGGCAATACAATCATCCCCTTGTGAAGAATAGAAATTATCTCTTTTTTCTTAAGGGAGTTTTTCAGTGAGAAATACACGAAGAACTTATTACTCGCAGATGCTTGACCTAATTATACAAATATAATTGGTTTTTTCTTGGATTTATCGAGTGAGAAGTTGCTCGGCAATACAATCATCCCCTTGTGAAGAATAGAAATTATCTCTTTTTTCTTAAGGGAGTTTTTCAGTGAGAAATACACGAAGAACTTATTACTCGCAGATGCTTGACCTAATTATACAAATATAATTGGTTTTTTCTTGGATTTATCGAGTGAGAAGTTGCTCGGCAATACAATCATCCCCTTGTGAAGAATAGAAATTATCTCTTTTTTCTTAAGGGAGTTTTTCAGTGAGAAATACACGAAGAACTTATTACTCGCAGATGCTTGACCTAATTATACAAATATAATTGGTTTTTTCTTGGATTTATCGAGTGAGAAGTTGCTCGGCAATACAATCATCCCCTTGTGAAGAATAGAAATTATCTCTTTTTTCTTAAGGGAGTTTTTCAGTGAGAAATACACGAAGAACTTATTACTCGCAGATGCTTGACCTAATTATACAAATATAATTGGTTTTTTCTTGGATTTATCGAGTGAGAAGTTGCTCGGCAATACAATCATCCCCTTGTGAAGAATAGAAATTATCTCTTTTTTCTTAAGGGAGTTTTTCAGTGAGAAATACACGAAGAACTTATTACTCGCAGATGCTTGACCTAATTATACAAATATAATTGGTTTTTTCTTGGATTTATCGAGTGAGAAGTTGCTCGGCAATACAATCATCCCCTTGTGAAGAATAGAAATTATCTCTTTTTTCTTAAGGGAGTTTTTCAGTGAGAAATACACGAAGAACTTATTACTCGCAGATGCTTGACCTAATTATACAAATATAATTGGTTTTTTCTTGGATTTATCGAGTGAGAAGTTGCTCGGCAATACAATCATCCCCTTGTGAAGAATAGAAATTATCTCTTTTTTCTTAAGGGAGTTTTTCAGTGAGAAATACACGAAGAACTTATTACTCGCAGATGCTTGACCTAATTATACAAATATAATTGGTTTTTTCTTGGATTTATCGAGTGAGAAGTTGCTCGGCAATACAATCATCCCCTTGTGAAGAATAGAAATTATCTCTTTTTTCTTAAGGGAGTTTTTCAGTGAGAAATACACGAAGAACTTATTACTCGCAGATGCTTGACCTAATTATACAAATATAATTGGTTTTTTCTTGGATTTATCGAGTGAGAAGTTGCTCGGCAATACACATCTACATATATCCTGGCGGATTCTCTATATAATACAGAGCAAGTATCTGGCAGTGAAGAATGCTGCTCAATGCTCTTGACAAGCTTTTCCTTCTCTTCCTGTAGCCTATACATCTCCCGCGAAATGTGATTTTTGTTTCGTGCATTAATTACATGTTTGAGGAGCTTTTGGTCGTAGAATATTCTTCTTTGTCAGCAGCATGAAC
>NW_021155976.1:0-2184 GCF_002837175.3 Physeter macrocephalus | reverse complement strand
AATCTAAAAAATAAAACTAGTGAATATAACAAAACAGAAACAGACTCACTGATATATAGAACAAACTAGAGATTACCAGCGAGGAGAGGGACACAGGAAAGGGCACAATAGGGGTAGAGGATGAAGAGGTACAAAGTACTATGGAAAAAATATATAAGGATATAATATACGACACAGGGAATATAGCCAATATTTTATAATAACTTTAAATGGAGTATAATCTATAAATACTGAATCACTATGTTGTACCCTTGAAACTAACATAACATTGTAAATCAACTATACTTTAATTTAAAAAAATGTCTGTCACTTTGTTCTGGAGTAGACAGGTATCACACTGCCACGATGACCCAGCTTTTAAACTTTCCCCAAACCCAATTCCACTAGAAGAAAAGCTACTTATTGCTGGTCTTGAATAAACTACCAGGCTTGTGGTGGTAGGTTGAGCAGCAAGAGAATCTGCCTTTGGTGATGTGAAACCAGCGTTCTTCAGAACATCTAGGACACTTCCTTCTTTCAGGGTTTTTGCAGGTTTGAAAGGGCCCTTGCAATCTTCATCTTGTTTCTTCTTACTGCTTGGACTGTTCACTGCAGTGATATCTTGAGCTGACCTCCTTGTAAGTGGCTCTGGGCCACTACTAGGGCCCCAACGTTCTGCTGTCTTTGCCATGGGCACACTAAATGTAAATCCAATTGTGGGACATAAAAACTTGCAACTTTTCTAGATTAAAGTCAATTCAAGAGACATGTTAACTAAATTCAGTATGACTTAGATTAGTCCTAATTGTAACAGGATATATGAGGGAGGTATAGTACATCTGCCTCAGTAGATTTTATGATTGGACATGAAAATCTGAACAAGGGGCTGCCAGTGCTGTTTGGAGAGGTCATTTGTACCTGGTTTGTTAATGATTGTGAAGGACTAGTGGGTGATGGAGAGGAAGTTGTGATCACAGAAGAACTAAAACTGAAGGTAGGCACTGAAGAACCGGTGATGGGTAGAGAGTTTTTCGGTAATACCGGGACTTCCGTTTCCTCCTCCTCTTGAGGTTCAGATGCCACAAAGCGCGTCCTCTCTCGCCTCATCTTCCCACCTCCACCACCTCCTCCGGAAGACAAACCATTGGCTGCAGACACACTGCAATCTGGGTAAGAAGAGCCGCTTTCTCGTTGTTCTCTACTTTGCCCTGGTGTCATGCTGTTTTCTTATCCAGTACTGCGCTTTTTACCTATTCTTTGACTAGTCCTCCTTAATTCACCAGACGGGGTCCGAGCTGGTTTAAAGTAAACTGCTCGATTTGCTGCTCTGGAAACTGGCTTCGGAATCATGAGTCTCTGAACAGGGGGTGGTTGAGAGTCCACCTTTTCCCTTCTGGCCTGAAAATCTGTGGTGGTGTCTGTCCCACTCCTATCAAGAGGGGAATTCAGAGGAGAGGAAAAAACAGACGGAATTCTTTTTGCATCCAGTAGAGGGCTTGACATCTTCTCTAAAGACTGCAGTATCCTCCGAGCTGTTAAACTAGTCACACCATTGGATTGTGTGTTCAGTTGCTTAGCTTTCATCTGTCTTGTGACTGGTGCCTGGTAGGGTGTGTTTTGTAGTTTAGACTGTCTTTGGAACACTTTCTCCTTCACTTGGGAATTTTTCAGTTCTTAAAACAAGTCAGTTTGGAGATTCTCCTTTTTATCCTGGAAAAACGACATATGGTGGGGCAGCAGCTGCTGTAAGACAGTCTAAACTACAAAACACACCCTATCAGGCACCAGTCAGAAGACAGATGAAAGCTAAGCAACTGAACACACAATCCTATGGTGTGACTAGTTTAACAGCTCGGAGGATACTGCAGTCTTTAGAGAAGATGTCAAGCCCTCTACTGGATGCAAAAAGAATTCCATCTGTTTTTTCTTCTCCTCTGAATTCCCCTCTTGATAGGAGTGGGATAGACACCACCACAGATTTTCAGGCCAGAAGGGAAAAGGTGGACTCTCAACCACCCCCTGTTCAGAGACTCATGATTCCGAAGCCAGTTTCCAGAGCAGCAAATCGAGCTGTTTACTTTAAACCAGCTCGGACCCCGTCTGGTGAATTAAGGAGGACTAGTCAAAGAATAGGTAAAAAGCGCAGTACTGGATCTGAAAACAACATGACACCAGGGCAAAGTAGAGAACAACGAGAAAGCGGCT
>NW_021155975.1:1568-2184 GCF_002837175.3 Physeter macrocephalus | reverse complement strand
AGTACTGGTAAAATACCGGTGCTCAAAAATATGGAGGAGAGTTTGTAAAATCAAGCACTACATCACTATTTTCTTGGCTGGCAGCGTACACATGTAGCCTTGTGTTATACACAAATAAACATATAGAGAGAGAGACTTATATACGTGTGCATCTCACGAGATCCCACAGGTGAAAATCTGCACGTGGTACAGGCTTCATGTGTTTTTGGCGCCCAACAACGAAACTGTACACGTGCACACTCAACAATGTGAAAGACCCTTTTACACGTGTAGGAAACTGAGCGTTTTTCAACTGTTGTCCACCGTCAGATAGGGTGGTGTGAAGCACGTATGCCGCGCTTGTAGAGGGCGCACGTACCAACCAAAGCCTGTATTCCCTTTCACAGACCTTTTGAGGTAAAAAGGACGACATATGTACCGCCAGCTACAAAACTATACACACTTGCATGCGAATCTGTACTTTCGTCTACATTCGTATGTATATACGTATATATATGCATACATACTTACATACATAAATACACACATACATGCTTATATTTATGTACGTGTTTATAACTATTCCGGGATAGTGTACGCACAAAAAATCGGCCAAGCGCGGCCGAGGTAGAAAGGA
>NW_021155975.1:0-312 GCF_002837175.3 Physeter macrocephalus | reverse complement strand
CGCGACGCAGCTGTGCAGTTGCACGGATGCTCTTCCTTGGAATTCAAGTGATATCTAAGAAATTTCGAATTAACCGCTGGGTACATTAGTACACACGTTTGTTCATGCCTACCTGGACATGCACAGCCGCAGCGTGCGTATTTCTTGATGTATGAACCGGCCGCCCACTGTAGCAACACTTGATATAAGTTGCACTCCATAGAAAAAAGCATGGACGCAGTGAAAAGCTGTCAACTGCGACAGAGGGAGTTTTCGAGTGAAGGATAATAAGTCGCACACAGTTAGACAAAAAAAATCACAAGTGGCCAGGTA
>NW_021155974.1:1741-2184 GCF_002837175.3 Physeter macrocephalus | reverse complement strand
CAACGAGGAAGAAGTTTGGGGATCGTGACGGACAACCTGACGTAGAGGACGACGAAATGACCGCGACGCGTTGAGAGAAAGCAGCAGAAGAGGAGGAACACGACCGCAAAGAAGAAGAAGAAAAAGTGTGAGGGTCGTCCTTCTTCGTCAGAGGGTCCATCTTCGGTGATGAGTTGAAATACGTACGCCTCAGTATCGCAGTTGCTTGTTCTTGATGATGCTGAACCTACGTGTACTAGTATAATGTATACAGGCAGATCCACCCATAATTATGTACTTCACACTGGTATATGCACGTAAGACTGTTCTCCCTCCTCTGTGTGTATGTGTATATACAGCTGCAAGCACAATATCACCCTCATGGCTCCCTTGCTTTTAATGCTTCACTTCTCAGTGGGGAATTTAACAACCACGTATCAAATAGTAGAGGTAGAGGAGGGCAA
>NW_021155974.1:0-405 GCF_002837175.3 Physeter macrocephalus | reverse complement strand
AAAAAAGGGGGGCTCCGTTCACTGCGCACGACACACGGACCATGAGGGCAGAAACTATAAGAAACTCGCAGCCGTCTGCGAGGGTACAGGCAACTTCAGTAGAGAAATACGCTCGGTGGCTGAGTAGCACCGCGCTATAAGAGTCTCAAGTGGGTCAATACAGTAGGGGCACTACGGAAAGTGCCCCTACTGTATTTGCCTTCTTACGTGTGTGAATTGAACAAGCAAAATTAGGTGCTGCTGACCTTATGCACTGCACCACCATCAACTGAGCGCATAGCAGTGTGATGAACCAGCACCGCGGGCGGCGTCTTCACTTCGAGTTCTCCGCAAAAAATATTGTCCAGCTTCAGCACACCTTTGTGGAAATGCATTCCGTACACATGAACAATACACAACTAACTT
>NW_021155972.1:0-2184 GCF_002837175.3 Physeter macrocephalus | reverse complement strand
ACTGGTTAGGAAAAACTACAAGTAAGCAAGCGTACAGCGCACACCAGATCGTGTGAATGGTCTCGTGTACGTTTAAGGCGTCGGCGTTCTTGCTGCCGATGACGTGCTCTTTACCGTAGACCTCTTGTACACCTAACCAGCTTGTAGCGCTCCCGGTAGATGATGTATGGATGTTTCAGCCTGCGCATCGGCGGAACGTCTCGTTGTGTCGTCTACTGCAAGACTGTACGACGTACCACATCGCATGCTGAGAGTGGCGTCCCCTCGATCGTGCGACGTATGCTGTATACCTACCTGGCGAAGAAAGACGCCTCCCGTCGACGCTATGGGAGCTTTGATCCGCACAGTTCCCGATGGATGATGCCCACCTAATACACTATGTCGCCGGGGCTGCGTTGCGAAGATTGCTCTTCTGCTACCCTGCTAATTCATGTTACACGGGCGACGCAGGTGTAGTCTTATCCTGCGGGGACTGCTACACAAATCACGAGTCAACTTAGCCCCCCCCGGGCGCATGAAGGGAATGCCTCATAAAACTTAGCGTTGTCATTCGGGACTCCCCTGGAGCCGTATTCCGGTGCCGTCCTTCGCACGTGCTACATGTGTGCACTGCACTCAGCTCAGGAGCTTGGAATGAGAATCCACGTAGATTCAACATTTGAACCCACAATGGTACGGTTGTCGCAGGTTTAATTACGTTGGGTATGGTTGGTCTGGCAGGGAGCCCCAGTTGATTCTCCTTACGTTGCTACGCAGCAGTTGCAGCGGGCACCTACTAAATACGAAAGCAGTAGACTACACTGAAATGGCTGTTAAAGGTATTAACCTCGAAAGCATGCTATGGTGAAACGTTCTGTGTACGACTTCTCCACTGGACCCCCCGCTAGGGCGTACGATTTATAGATTGCGATTCTGTACGGTGAGGAGGGCATCCGCAGTTGTGACGTACGTATATGTACGCCTTGGAGAGGGGGACGCGTAGATTTCTCGGGACCGTGGAAAGAGCGCACGATGCGTAAACGTCATCAGCGAAGGTGATTATGAAAGTTCCACCTTTGTCAACGCAGGCCTTTCCACCTTTTTCTTCTCGCCGCCGGACTGTGGAGCCGTGTTGCTACTGGTCCCTACCGCATGACGGCTGGCAAGGTGTTCCGTCTTCTCGTGCCGGCTCATGCGTTTAAATGCAGGTCTTGCCGCCGATGCACACCTACGCATGACTGCTCACAGCCCGAGTCTTATCGATGATGCATAAGTACGCATTACTACTCACGGCACAGAAATCATGCAGACCTTGTCCAGCAATTGTTTACGATGAAATGCTAACCAGCTCCCCATGCAAGGGAGCTGCTCCTCTCAGCTGCCCACCTCCCATTCAAATGGCTGTCGTATAGAGGCTACAACGGCTGACTCTGCGTACGAGAAATGTTACAACAGGAAGAAGCCTGCTGCAACAGTAATAGCCAACGCCGAGGCAGAGCGAGTTGTGATGCTCACAGATGCAGAAGTCGGCTCCTCTTCCTCGTTCCCTGCAAGGTCTATGAAAACCTTGCATTCATTTCCAGCGTTCCGTCCGTAGTGTTCGTCGACGCAAAGATAGCAGAGTTTTCTACTTGTTGGCGGCAGCTTCGGGAACGTCACTGCAACCGTACTATTATCAAGAGGCCGCTCGCACAGCCACTGCGTGTAGATCCAGTTCTTGCGTACAAGTGTGATCAAAGACTTTCTCAGCGTTTTCCGGGTCCGGTGTCCTGTTGCGGCCGCAGGCGAACTGGACGATGGAGCCGCTGGCGTTGACCGTAAACTTTATCTCGCTGTTGGGTACGGCACACGCGTTCGGCCCTGCAGCGTGCGCACAGCAGAGGGACACCCAAATGAAAGACGCTCACAGGCTGGCGACAGCTGCGGAAGCGCACGTGTTTGCTCGCATTCACTTACCCAAGGGGGGTGAGCCAGGAATATCGAGGCGGATAAAGCAATAAAGTCTCGCGTCCCTCCCGTCGGACTGACAAAGAAAGAAAAGGCTCTGGGGCGTGGAGGGCAGCTGCACGACGGCCACAGTAGCAAACTCTGGACCCATCTCGAAGGTGGCCCCGGGGACCACTGCAGCAAGGACTACTGGCGGGGCGCGCAAATCATCTTTGGAAAAAACTGGCCTGTTCGCCTCCGGCGGCTCCGCTAGGTGCG
>NW_021155971.1:1913-2184 GCF_002837175.3 Physeter macrocephalus | reverse complement strand
ACACATACGGAGCAATCATGTAACCAAGTGATGGTGTGTGATTTTCCTTCCGCACTAAAGTATCCCGGCAGCCATCTTCACTCACACGTAAGCTTGTAACAAGTAGCAAAGTCCTCTAAAAAAGTACACTTTTCCCATGTTGCCACCGCCAAAACAGACGGATCTCGCGTGTTGCTGCAGCGTGGTTACCGTGAGGTGCGTTCAGCACGCATCAATACATAGGGTGGCCCAGGCTTCGCTCAGTTCTTCCCTCAATAGCTTGTGTATGTTA
>NW_021155971.1:0-630 GCF_002837175.3 Physeter macrocephalus | reverse complement strand
TTCCGATACCTCCCATGAGCCGTGTGTTCCTTGAAGTGGTCTCTCAAGCTACTTATCCAAACGTGCGCCTGTGCGGAGTTCGACTGAGTGCTACGAGCAGGGCGGAGACCAGGAAAAAGCGCCCAAGTGCGGAAAAGATAAAGCTCTACCAGCGGCTCAACCAGCTGCACTCCGGCGGTCTGTGCCACAAGCACACAGTTCCCCGTACGTATGACCAAGGTGCATTGGTTCTGTTTCCAAAGAGTATTCTATCACAACTGAAACAACGGCCAGTGCGTGCCGCTGGCAACAGGTTCCAGACTAGGTGTACTCGGATGCCAGGACATGTTCCCGCCCAAGGTATCAGTGAAGGTCGCGTTCCCCAGTAGAACATGCAAGCGAAGATGTCATTAATAGGGAGAACCGGCAACACATATGCTGTGTACTGTCGAAGGCAGTGGATATGTATGTGGCCTGGAACAGTCGCGCTGACGAATACACAAAGTTGTCATGTTAGTCCAGCCAGATTGAACGGCCGCAACAGACATCTCCAGATACACCACCCGCCTTCTTAGTCTATTAGCCCAAGGGTTTTCATCACTCAGGTATCAATTTGTGTTGCACAACAACCGTAAAAGAGAGTAACAAACC
>NW_021155970.1:1649-2184 GCF_002837175.3 Physeter macrocephalus | reverse complement strand
CGCTGTAGGAACCGGCAAGAGTTTAGCGGACCGTCTCCACTCCGCAGCGTGCCCTAGAGACCCTCCGTATTTATTCGCCTTATTTCAGGGCCTAGTGTTTACGGTTAAAGGATTAGGACTCTTCATGTGACTATACACCCTCCAAGGTCTAAACCCCGCAATGCGGCGCACTGTAGGAACCTGCAAGTGTTTAGCGGACCTCCTCCACTCTGCAGCATGCCCTAGGCACCTCCGTATTTACTCACCTGATTTCAGGGTCTAGGGTTTACAGCTAAGGCATTAAGAAGTTTTACAGGGCTTAGTGTTTGGCTTCTGAGGTTCAGCGTTTAGGGTTTAGGATTTTGGGACGTTTGATAGGGCTTAGCGTTCGGCTCTTGCTGTTTAACGGTTAGGGTTTAGGGTTTTAGGGTTCAGGGTTTAGGGTTGTAGGGTTCAGGGTATAGTGGGTACAACCAACGAGGTGCGTGGGGATTTCAGTGTAGCGCGGAATGTGGCTACCACATCCCGGACTGGCTGTACCACACGTTCATGTAGA
>NW_021155970.1:0-417 GCF_002837175.3 Physeter macrocephalus | reverse complement strand
TCTACGGCTTTCCATGTTCTCGTTCTCGGTATGTAGAGAATGGGCATCATTCTGGCAGACCAGAGGCGAGAAAGGAGCGCTTCCTGTGGTGCAACGTATTGCGCTCCCTGCCAACTCCGGTTGTTGTGCGCTTGCAGCTGAGCCATGCAGGCAATAGCAAGAGCAGTGGCGGCTGCTGTTACTGTTAGTGTTGATATCGAGGCGGTCACTGTCGACGCTGCTGCTGTTATGTGACTCTCAAGAATCGTTAAAAGATGCTGAGACAAAGTGATTGGGCAAGGACGAGCAAGCCGACCGGCTGCCGTCCGAAGGCAAAGCTCTCTGGACGGCTGCATCCACTCGAGTTGGTTCCGGTGGCGTTGACGAGCTGCTGCTGCTGCTAGTGCAAGTCCTCTCAGCACAAGCTACATCATTCGA
>NW_021155969.1:1869-2184 GCF_002837175.3 Physeter macrocephalus | reverse complement strand
ATCAGTTTCGCTGGAGTATTCATGGACTGATCACTACGACCCACACCATTACCGCACAACAAGCTGTAACGTCGTCTCACGGTAAATCACACTCGAAATCGTATATGAACTGACGTGCCGACCGACCTTCATGCACGCACGCTACAAACAAAACGACTGACACCCCCAGCAGTCCAAGAAGGCTATCTAGGCGAAAATGTTCATGACGGTGCACACAAAGTTCCCGACTGGGGGTGATAGCACTTGTCAGGTTAAAAGGATACACAGTGACAACCGTGTGCCGCTGTGTCGACGAAGCGGGCAGTGTTCCAGAGT
>NW_021155969.1:0-745 GCF_002837175.3 Physeter macrocephalus | reverse complement strand
CCGTTGGTACGAAGTCCTTTTTCATATCTGTAACCACATAGTATGAGTACTAGTAGTAATAGTAGTAATACTCTTGGTGGCAGCACAACGCTACCAGTGTCTGATGTGTACTCCTGTAGGTGTGTCTGTATGCCAACAGACAGTTATGTTTGTGTATGTGTACCACGTACCATGAAGCTTGAAGCGTTCCTCCCCGGCGGCAGATGCACATACCCCCCCTTCTACACAAAAGTAGTGGAAGTGGTAATATGCTACCCTCATCCGTTATTGTTCCCGTCCGCACAGTGGGGGTATTTGTTTACGTATGTATGCAGGTATGTAGACAGATATATATCGGTATACGCTGTGTGCCTCCAAGTATCACCGGGTCTACCCGGTTGCACTTCTTGGTACCCCTACTTTCTGTATAACAGTTCGAGTAGTAGTGATTGTTGTTGTCCTGATGAAGTAATCAGGAGGAATCGGACCGGCGGACGTGGTTGTAGTAGTCGGGTTGGCTGCGGGTTGCCTGCCCAACCAAGAGACTGCCTGCAGCGGTAGCAGCACACAAAACCGCAGTATCAAGAACAGCGGAAGGAGCGGAGAAACAGCAGCGTCACGCAGTCAGTCACAGGAACGCTCAGGAACACCCGTAAGAGATAGCGCAGCAGCATCACAAGAACCCGTGGCAACAGGTCGGTGGTTATAATGCAGGCGATGCGAGACCGCGGGGGTATATGATGAGCAGAAGAGGGAAGAATCATGG
>NW_021155968.1:0-2184 GCF_002837175.3 Physeter macrocephalus | reverse complement strand
GTAGCCAGGAGTCCAGCCGGTCTCATCGGCCACCGTCACCGCGGTGTCTTTAGGCTTTTCTATGGTGACAGCGTTATTTACGGTTCCCCCGCCAAGCTTATTAGCTCCGCTCTGGGTGCAGTAAGTCCTGCAAGCAGTAGTCTGCTCTTTTGGGGTACGCTCTTGTTGTTTTGTGAGAGAAGATCCACATCAAGTGATGGTCACACGAGTCATCATGGGGACCCGTTGCCCCCGGTTGTCCCTCTGGAGGTTGGAGTTGGAGGGCTTCCTCACTCGAGGTCAGTGTGCCCACGGAGCGACCCCTGCAACTTCAGGGCATGGTGGGTGGATAGGATCACCACGTGGGGTCCTTTTCCCTTAGGAGGGAGCTGGCCTTATGGGCTGCTGATTTCCAGGTTTTTAGATACCCCCAGTATCTTGGCCGGATGGGGCGGCGGGCCAAGCCCTTGGTGACCGTACTTTCTCCTACCTGGAGGGCATTCTTGGCGTTGTTCCATTTCAAGTGCTCCCAGTTTTTGCACTATTACTCCAAGGGCGATTCACCTTCTACCGGGAATGTAAAGGTCAAAGGGTTGAGCTAAATTAGGGAGGTCCAGGGCAAGGGTCTGAATTAACTGCTCTTTCCATTCTTGAAAGACCGCTTCTGGATTCTAATCGAATGGATCATCATCTTTTCCTTTCAATGTTTCATATAGAGGCCCAGCTATTAGACTGTAGTTAGGGATCCAGATGCAGCAAACCCCGACCTCCCCGGGAACCCTTAAGCTGTCTTCTAGTTTTAGAAGGGGTAAGGCTGCAAATGGCTTCTTCCTTTTCCTGGGATGGGCTTCTCCGACCTTCTGTGAGAAGGAAGCCCAGGCAGGTCACCTTAGTCTGTGATATTTGAGCCTTTTTCTTGGACACCTTCTATCCTTTATTGGCTAGGTAGTTCAGAAGCCTTCTTAGTAGGGCTGGTGATCAGAATGTTGTCTGCATATTGAAGTAGGGTTCCCTTCTCCAGAGGTAGATCTTTTAGGTTTTAGTTAAGTTTCCCCAAAGGTGGTGTGGGCATTTTTGAACCCTTGGGGCAGCACGGCCCCAGCAGTATTGTCTTCGTTGTATGTTGAGTGCTGCCAATCACAAGCCAAAATTCCTGTGACCTCTGGGACTAATGGAATACAGAAGAAAACATCATGTAAGTCTAATACAGAATACCTTGTCCTGGTGGATGGTAGAATGACCAGCAGGGTGTAGGAATTAGGAACTACTGGATGTATATCCTCAGTGGCTTCACTGACTGTCCTGACATCTTTACCAGTTCCCCAGCAGCCCACGGGGCTCCCGTGGTCAGGCCCCTCCCAGGATATGGAGCTCACCTGGGCAGCTACCCACCAGCCGTCGGGGCCCTTGTGGTCAGGCCCCTCCTTGGCTACGGAACACCCCTGTGCAGGTACCACGGCAGGGCTGGGCACACAGGAACCGTGCACATAGCCCTCATTGCAGAGCACCCCCATCTCACCTGTCACTCAGAGCTGACACAGAGCACCTCAGAGCAGGACTTGAACTAACAAACAGCAGCTCCGACAGGTCTGTGACCCTGGGCGTTACTCTCTGCGGCCTCCCTTTGCCTGGTCTTCCAGAGACTTCCACTGCAGCCGGGGCACCAGGCCCCCGTCTCCACCCACCACCCCTCCTCTCCCTGACTCCTGGGTTCCTATCATTAGGAGAGGGTCTTCTTGAAGTTGTCTCCCACTCATGGGCCAGATAAAATGATTAGAAAATAAGCCAGGGCTGCAGCCCCTTGTCTATCCTGACCCTCAGCATGCCACACCTGTTCCTTGGAACTGGCCGGTGCAGCAAGGCCCATTTTCTGCAACTGGGCGCCCCTGAGGGGTGAGGATTGGCTGACCTGGGCAGCCGCCTGGTCTTCCAGAGACTTCCACTGCAGCCGGGGCACCAGGCCTCTGTCTCCACCCACCACCCCTCCTCTCCCTGACTCCTGGGTTCCTCTCATTAGGAGAGGGTCTTCTTGAAGTTGTCTCCCACTCATGGGCCAGATAAAATGATTAGAAATCAAGCCAGGGCTGCAGCCCCTTGTCTATCCTGACCCTCAGGATGCCACACCTGTTCCTTGGAACTGGCCGGTGCAGCAAGGTCCATTTTCTGCAACTGTGAGCCCCTGAGGGGTGAGGATTGGCTGACCTG
>NW_021155967.1:0-2185 GCF_002837175.3 Physeter macrocephalus | reverse complement strand
CCGCCCCGCAGTTCCAGCCAGGCCTGTGGGCGCTGCGGGCGCTCCTGGCGCCTCGTGGGCCCGCGGGCGCGTTTGCAGGCACTGGGTGTGGACGCGCGGCCGCCCCTTGATTCCTTGGAGGGACACGGCTTCCATTGCAATACACCACACCGCCACGGCATTTCTGAGAGCCCTCCTGCGTCCTTCCGTGAACACAGTCTGGGGGGGTTGTCATTGTTTCTTTTGTTCCTGTGCCTGCGACTGGTCTGGCGCCAGGACCTAGGGTGCGCGGTGGTGAATCCTGACTACAGCGTGTCTCCTCTTTGCATCACCCAGCCTTCCGCCACTGTCGCAGCCTCCGAATAGCATCTGGTAGAGACCTGGGTTTCCAGCGCTCACTGCACGCGCTGGATTGCTGGAGTGAACCTGCTGGCGCGTTCATCTCGGCTACTTGGGGTTTTCAGACGTGGAAACCGCACTGCGGAGCCTCACCCGTCCCCGCCCCCTCGTCCGGCTCCCTCCCTCCCCCCAGCCCCGTGTCCGCCCACTTCCCCGCATCCGCATGCAGAGCTCTGGCGTCAGCCTACACCCAGGAGAGCAGACCCCTGGTTGGTTTTG
Source organism: Physeter macrocephalus (assembly GCF_002837175.3). Taxonomy (NCBI): domain Eukaryota; kingdom Metazoa; phylum Chordata; class Mammalia; order Artiodactyla; family Physeteridae; genus Physeter; species Physeter macrocephalus. Next base: position 1,588 of record NW_021155967.1, on the reverse strand, counting down.
GTCTCATTTTTCACCCTCGGACCTCTGTTCTTCCGAGGATCGCGTCACTGTGAAGTCCGGAAGCCCCGGGGTCACGCACCCCAACAGGCCTCTGGGCACAGAACTAGCCCACCCCACCCAGGGATCCGTCTCCCCGGGAAGACCCCCCTTGCCCGCGACACTTGGGACCTTCAGGATGACTGGATTGCTGGCTCTTGATCTTCCTAAGCAATACTGTGGAGAAACCGTGTTTACTGTCGTGTAGGATTTGGTTCTCTGGGTCTTTCTTTGTTTCCTGAGGGAACAGAAACTGGTTAAACAGCGGCGTCTGCTGGGCCTGTGACTTGAACCACACTTGACCCTCCAGCGGGGAGGAGACTGACCCTTTCCCAGCCCTGCCTCCCCGCAAGGGTCGGGCCGGCCTTCTTCCTCCCGGCAGCAAGTGGGAACCGCCCCACCAAGCCGACCCCAAGGGCTGGTCGTTGTCCGTCTGGGCGGGTGTGTGCCCGGCACGCCAGCTTCCCCACGCACGTGTGGCCCAGTTCCTCCGTTTGCTGCCCCACCGGAAACACTGAAGTCCGCGGGCTGGAGCTTCTCCTTCGCGGCTCAGCTGCTCTCAGAAAGGACCAGGTTGGCTGGGTCATTAAGCTGCTACCCTACTGCTGTCCCGGGAACTGTCACTGGAGGGGCTCCGGGACAGCCCCACCCTGCATCCTACCCGTGTGCACTGGTGCTTCTGCAGAAAGGAGACACCAGCCCTCGTCAGCGTGCTCAACCAGCAGCAACTCCGGGAGACCCAGCAGGGGAGCAGGATGGCCGCTCCCGCCCTGCTGGCTGCTGTTCCTTCTTCCTCATCACTCACTTGGGTTAAGGGGTGGGGGGACTGCAGGATGGAGCGCGAAGCCCAAGTCTCCGGCCTTATTTACTGAAGAGTACCTCTGCCCTGTCCTCCCCAAGACCCCCAAACCCGACGTGCACCAAGGGGGGTTTGAAGGGGTTTGAAGCTGCTAGACCCCAGGCAGCTCTTCCGGAAAGCGACCTGTCCTGCCACCACAGCGTCTCAAGGACACTCCTGTTGAAGGCACCGCAAGAGACCGACTTCCAAATGTACATCCTGGTTTACAATTAGTCTTTCGGAACACGTCTTCCTGGGAATTTCTATACAGATGTTAGAATGGCTGATACAGTAACTTAAGTTTGTGGGTTTGTGTAGTGAAAATTAGTCATTCACCAAACCCGTCTGTAACCTTCCCTTCAGTGTACTGTGTCCTTTTTAATAATGTCAAGAGCTGCCTCTGTGTGGTACTCAAGTGAAGCAAGTATTCAAGGCATTAAACTTCAGCCTGAACTGTCACCCCCTAGAACCAGCCCAGACATCTGTGTCCAAGGGCCTGGGGCCACTCTCTCAGCACCTGGAAGCCACCGTGGACTTAAATGTGCACTATGTGGCTATCTGACCTCACTGTCTAGTCACGTGTCATGGATCTGTTTGCAAAAAGTAATGTATTTGTGCTTTAAGTAAAACTTGGTTTTGCAAAAAATAAAGTCGATAAACAACCAGGCCTACTGTATAGCACAGGGAACTATATTCAATATCTTGTAACAACCT
>NW_021155966.1:0-2185 GCF_002837175.3 Physeter macrocephalus | reverse complement strand
ATATATGAATACGTCTACGCAAATGCCCTCGAGTGTATGTATGTACTATGTAGATATCGTTTATATGAACGTACATACAATGTATATATGCATAAATAGTATACGCATAGGTACGCATCTCTAAAATTTTTACGTGTGCACATACTCATATATGTGTCTATGCATGTTAACATGCACATCTATGTAACAGATGCCGAAACGCTTGCTTGCGCACTGTTAATGGCGTGGTCTTCAGGTGCGCGAAACGCTTTTCGATGTCGGTCCGCGTACATCTCCCACTTTCATCGAGGAGCTGTACGCCATCGTTCCAAAGGTGAAATCATACAGCACGCAACTCAGCGTACACTACCTCTTCGCATACGGATGTAAATATATATACACGTATTTTACATTGAGATATAGGTACCCATCTCGATAAATACGTCGACGTGTTTACCAAAGCTGTAAATACACATGATGGCGTTGCTTCCAAGACAATACAGTACTCCGTATGGTACGGTAGGGAGAGACAGGCTCACACGCATTAGAAAGTTGAGTAGGGAGGTGGGTAGACACGTGCGCGGGCCTGCTCAGGGATGTAAGAGTTTGCTATGAATGTAATCAGGTAGACGTGCTGTGATTTTTTCGAATTGTGGGTCACTATATATATATATATATATACATTCGTTTGCGTACGTGCAGACGATAGATTCTGGCAGGAACAAGTGTCTGTGTGTACATTCGTGGTGTCTAGAGATTCTGTGCACTCACTTTTTGGATACACGGGACGTGCATATCTAGAGGGGAAATATATATTTATTTTAAATAGTTGTCGTCTTCTTGAGTACTTGGCATTTGCCGGGCAGGCACCTTCTGGACGCTGTTGCTGTATCGCATGCTACTCCAGTTTCGTTAGCTTGTATCAATAGTCTTGTGCGAAAGAAAGAAGATTTTGCTCCTTTGCAAATGAAGTACCTGGTTAACAATGCCGATGAGATACTCTGATAAATATGTGTACGCTTTCCTGCAGTTGGTGGCCGCTGTCTGTAGACAGTGGTTGCTGGACCAGCAGTGTGCAATCCAGATCTCTTTATTGAATCCCGTTAAGAGCGGTGAGCTGCTGGGGACAGCACCGGATCACATCGCATTCACAGGGAGTAACTACACTTCAGGCTACAAAGAAAAAATTCTGCCGTTTAATTGCTGCTGCGGCGACTGTGCGGCGAAGTCTGCTAAAGAAAGAGATGGTGTGCAGAACCTGCTTCCGTTGGACTAAAGAAGGTTACAAACCTTCGTAGCCATGCTGGGCCGCTGCGGCAAAAAAGGGAACAGTTTTTGTGGCCCTCTGAAGTTTAGATGAAGCAGCGACGAAGTCGGGCCTTGCTGGTGAAGTGTCATGTGGCAGTCCTTAACATGATAAGCAGCGTTTGTTATAATGGTGACTCGAGCGGATACTGAAAGCATTGAAGGATTTGTAACTTGAAGTCGAAGAATCTATAGGTAGGCTGCATAGGTACGTATTTTTGTCTGTCAGTAATATTTTGCTGTGAATAACACAGATGGGCACTTGCAACATGACAAGTGCTCGTACTCAGCGCGTGCAGTTTGCACGCGAAACTTCTGCTGGGCGTGCAGTCGCCTCTTTGTATGAGCGCTTTTCTTCGCCGGAGCCTCTGCATACATCCAGCAGACCTCCCCACGAGGTTCTTACATGACAGTGGACGCATGTGTAGACAGGGAGGTGGACATCTGCAACCCTGCCTGCTGCGGGTCCTTTTGGTGGACACGCGTGTTAGCATCTCGCTACAGATCCGTGCACGCGTACATGGCCTACACTTTCACGCAAACGCCGAAGTTTGAGCTATGTAGTTAGTATATTAACAGGCAAATACGTAACAGATTTCTCCAGCACACCTACATACGCATGGATAATTCAAGGGTCTTCGAGCGTTTGCTCAGGATTCACCAGAGACCTCACGTCTACTCGAACTTTTCTGATGAGAACTGGTGTAGCACTGTGGAATATATACTTTCGTTGCGACCGCATGGGTGTTCGCGTGGAGCTCTCAAATCCACCAGACGCACACGTCACGTGAAGATTAAGTCACGTGCACTGATTTGCATCGTGTACCCATACACACGCTAGACTGGTCCACAAGTGTAACCCAACTGTACAGATTCATTGTAGTACAAATTGTGTCTGCAG
>NW_021155965.1:0-2185 GCF_002837175.3 Physeter macrocephalus | reverse complement strand
CTCACAAAATGTGAATTAGTGACGCCAGCTTGTGTTAATGCACAGAACAATGGAAAGGTGCAGAGGAAGGCGCCTCCCGGGGGATCTCTGGCTGATAACGTTTACTTTCACCTTGTTAGGATGGTGTCACCGTAAACTTGCGTGTGTCGACACGTCCAGAGAGATAACAAACTGGCTCAAAAGATTCTGAAACTGAAATGCGACACTTCCCAAATCGGCAATAACATAATAGCGTAATAGCATCACTAGAGTGTATGGGGGGAGAGCACGGGGTTTTCCGACGTCCGAATAAGTCATTTTTACCTCCAGCACGAAGGCGGGCCGAGTGTCTCTGATGGGTTTCAGTTGAAGCGCGGTAGCCCCAAACTGCGACTCAAAAACGAGGTCTGCGCGTGCCCCCATGGAAGGTGTTAAAGGCTGTCAGAAGCATACACGTAAGGAAAAGTTACCAGCGTGGTAGTGTCACTTCAGAACATAGTACCTAGTCGAACAGGAAGCGCTTTGGCATGGGAGAAAGAAGCACAAAAATGGTCCCATGCTTTTGCGGTTAGGATTCGCCAGATTCGCTGGTACTCACTGTGGCAGGGAACACCTGAAGAAAAGAGCTTGCAACCTTTCCAGCTCGTATGATCGAAAACGAGGCTTGATATCCGGGGACAAGAAGTTGAACGGGTAGTTGAAAAATGGTCGTGGATACTTGTGGAGAGTGAGGAACCTTGCCGGAGACGGGTCCGTAAGTGCTTCGGGTCGAAAGCTATATGGATCCACATTACTGAAGCCACAGGAGCTCCTAGTCAACAGTTTATCATTTGATGTGTTGCTCTTGCTCCGAACGCTGTGGAGCCCATAGCAGCAGCAAGCGCATTTGTGTTTGTGCCGGAGACCGCTTTCATTGGCCGTGAAAGCTTCTTAACTTCTCATAGTCTACTTGGCACGGGAGTTGCACCTGTCGCGTCTACGTTGTGGTTGAGCCTCGGATAATTTAGAAACCACGGTGCTTGTAGTTATCAAAAGCCTAAGTCTCTCGAAAGCGGTTGCTGGTTCACGAAAACAACAAGGTCACGCTTGTGAAGAATAGGCGTGGTAGCGTTGCAAGAATACTTCCCGCAGTAGCATGTCGAGTATTTGTTTTGCCTTTTAATCGACAGCCCTCTCCACAGTATACCAATCATCTGCAATAGTATTTTATAGATTTGTGCTTTACACGTCAGCATCGTGGAGATAGCTGTCGCAGTGTGAGCACCTACTTCAGTTTCGCTACATTTCTTTGTAACCAGTGATTCAGCGCGCGTGTCAGTTTGTTGCATCCCCGCGCTGCTTCCATGGAAGCAGGCCTCGGGGAAACGACAGATCTTCGTGTATGGAGAAAGATAATTTAGAAACCACGGTGCTTGTAGTTATCAAAAGCCTAAGTCTCTCGAAAGCGGTTGCTGGTTCACGAAAACAACAAGGTCACGCTTGAGAAGAATAGGCGTGGAAGCGTTGCAAGAATACTTCCCGCAGTAGCGTGTCAAGTTGTGCATGTGTATGATCAGGCCGTCTAGCATTTGGTCCCCCTTCCGAGCATGCAAACGAGGCTAACTATCGGGACTCGATAGGCCAGAATCCAGAGCACACGTTGCGAATGCCAGTAAAACCAAGGCGGTCAGAGCCTCAGCCAGAAACAAGACGGCACGGGAGTGGAAATGGGTGCTTTGCACCTTCTGTCTGCATGATTGCCCGAATTTTAGAAGTTGAAGCTACTTCTCTCACTGTAAGTTGCACAGTGGCAAACGAGAATACAGTGTCTGAAGTATATCGGATAGCTAAAATAATAGCAGTATTGTAAAGACGGGTACCTGCCGTCGAATGCGTCAACGGTTGAAATTAGCCAACGTCTTGAAGGTGATTGTAGGTACCAAGCCAGTTAACGATTTTGGTACATGGGCCGTGGTCCCGGTAAGGAGAGACGAATCCTTGCAGGACGTAGAAGGTAAAACATTCTTGTTCCTGGACACAACTGGCGTGGAGGAGGGGGGTACTGTTGTATAGAACTGAGACTACTACACTTGAGTGGAATCTCTACCGTGAAAGGTGGAACATGTAGTAGCGCCAATGGAGGATGGGTAGACAGAAATCGTCGACGCAGAATGGAATGTGAACGTGCGTACGCCAGCGCGCCTTCACAATACCTCCTGCATACACA
>NW_021155964.1:0-2185 GCF_002837175.3 Physeter macrocephalus | reverse complement strand
GGATCCCGCGTGCCGCGAAGCGGCTGGGCCCGTGAGCCGTGGCCGCTGGGCCTGAGCATCCGGAAAGGCCGCGCCAGTGAGAGGCCCGCGTTCCGCAAAAAAAAAAAAAAAGCTCTAAGAGAGAAAGGAGCTTTGTATGTCTCAGAGAACCTCATGTGGCCCAAGGTGATGGGGAGAAGGAAAGGAAAAGAAGGATCAAACAGAGAACAATTTAAATTGATCAGAATTTAAAGAGTGATGTAAGCCAAGGACACAGTATAGAATTTATTCTACTTGTGAAGTCATTGGAGGGTTTTAAGCATGGGAGTGATTTGACCTAATGTAAGTTTTTACAAATAACTATGGCTGCTGCATAGAAGTGTATTAATTATAGGTCACAAGAGTGGAAGCAGGGAAACCAGTTAGGAATGTCTGCAGTGGTCCAGACGGTATTGTATGGCATAGATTAGGGCTGCATTAGTGAAGGTGGAGAGAACTCAGTAAATTCATGATATGCTTCGGAGGAGGACCTATCCAGACTAACTAATGGATTATGCACGGCTGGGGTAAGGGGAGGACAAAGAGCAGTCAAGGATAACTCCCAGATTTTTGACTTAAGCTACAGAGATGGGGAAGAAATTTGATATTTTTGCACACCTGAGTTCATGCTCTGAGATTGATATGAGATATACTGGTGGCACACACAGGGATTAAAAGACTCACAACACTAAACAAGTCAGGAATACTTATAACACAATCTCAGCTTCAGTAAAACAGCATCTCCTAGTACCTATAATAGCATCCAGAATCACTCTACGAGTCCCAGGGTCATCCTTCAGCTGTGCTGCTGTTCGAAAAGAACCATCTCCATTCTCAGCTGCAAAAGTAATCTTTTCCAAACCCAAATCTGATCATGTCACTTCTCTGCTTAAGACTTTCAGTGGCTCCCCCCTGCACTGTGAATAAAATCCAAACTTCTCATCACAGCTTCTAAGGCTTTGCATGATCAGGCCCCTCCCACCTCTGCAACCTCACATCCTGCAACCTCCCCCTGCTCATGACATTTTGGCCCCAGCACCTTCTGATGGTGCCTAGAATGTGCCCAGCCCTTGCCTACCTCAGGGCCTTTGCACTTGCCGTTCTCTCCACTGCAAACATTCCTTCCTAGCTCTTTGAATGTATGGCTGATTCACTCTCATCCTTCAGGTCTCAGTTTCTACGTCACTTCCTCAATCTGAGTGAGTCCCTTCTTGATCTGTCTTGTGACAAGCACTCCGTTCATTTCCTTCACGGTATTCGTTACCAACTGTAGTGTAGCTCTATTTACTTTTCACTCTCTCCCTCACTGGAATGTAAGCCCCATACGAACAGCAAATGTGCCTGCCTTGTTAGCTGTTCCTTCCGGAGCAGGTGCCACCACCCAGCCATACTGTACCTTGCCAAAGCTGCCTTTTCCAAGCACCATCAGGAAGTTAAAATCAGTCAGTTTCATCCGGTCCCTGTTCCCGTTGTTGTCCAATTTGGTTATGGTGTTAGTCGTCTTTTCTTCAGGAGCCTTGGTCCCCTGATTGATCTTGGCCCTCTGGAGGGAGAAGCACACAGAAAACATCATCAGAGTTCGAGGATGCCCTTGTACATGTATAGGCTGCAAGCTGTGGTTCCCGCAGCTCATTGCCCCAGCTGGGTGAAAAGCACGGCCCAGCTTCCACAGTGCAAACCCAGAATGTGGAGGCCAGCCTTGGCACCTCATCTCTCTTTCATCCCCTCGTGTCTCATCCACCACCAGGAACAGTCACTGCTTCCTCCCAGCTGTCTCTAGAATTCCTCCTTCTTTCCATCTCCACCAATACCACCTGTCACCATCTCTCACCTGGACAACCCACCTTGGGTCCCTCCACACTGGGCTTGACATGTAGTCACCGTGATCTTCCACTTCCTCAACCAAGTCACCACCTGCTTAAAATGCTTTGGCAGTGACCCATCATTTTTAGGATAAAGACTTCGGCGCTTTCACTGGCCCAGATGGCCCAGTATGATCAGGCTCTACCTGCTTCTCCAACCTCTTCAACATTTTCTCGGCTCCTTCTTCTCTGAAACACAGCTTCATCCTCCTTTCACATATTTTTTTTTTTTTTTTTTTTTTTTTTGGCGGTACAAGGGCCTCTCGCTGTTGTGGCCTCTCCCGTCGCGGAGCACAGGCTCCGGA
>NW_021155963.1:1987-2185 GCF_002837175.3 Physeter macrocephalus | reverse complement strand
AGACAAAACATTTATGCACACAAGTCGATGAAGACGGTAAACTTACACACAACTGCAGCGTGTTTGCTGAACACAGCGGATGATACTGCTGATGCTGCGTTGAATGTATGAGAGATGCTGCAACTGGTAGCGGGCTGGTGTATGTCTAGGTAGTAAGTTTTTTAAAATGAATTTATTGCTAATACTGCGGACACAGTA
>NW_021155963.1:0-769 GCF_002837175.3 Physeter macrocephalus | reverse complement strand
TATATATATATATATATATATATATATATATACATATGCATACGTATATGCAGGCACGTGTGAAGATTTTGCTTCCCACGTGTCGTCTCAAATTGAAGTGTACTTCATCATGCGGATCCGTCTCTGCAGATCTCGCTTGTATAGTCTTACATGGCGGAGTCTGCTCATGTATAATAAGTTGTTGTGCTAGGTGTGACAGCTTGTATCTGTCCACGCGTAGGTACGTGTCTTCTTGCGCATGCGAGTACAGAGGTGGCTATTTTGGTGTCTCTCTACATGTGCAGCTTGGGGTCATCAGGAGCAACTCTCCAAGGAAATATGCTTCACACCTTCTGACGTACGTGTGCTTTTACCTATACGGAGGTACACACACAAACGAATACGCACACGTACGAGCACCTTTATACGAATCTGCAAAGCTTCATACACATGTTGGGGAAGTAATGAAACAGCATCTTCAACAAGGCAGGCCATGCTATTGCACACACCCTAGCACAGGTTATTCACAGAAAGAACCAGAAAGAGAATAATTTGGGAGTATCCAGAGGCTGTTCATCTTCAGTGACTCACAGTATATGCACAGAAAGCATAATTTACCGTACCAGACCGTCGCTTGACAGACGGTTAAATCAACACTTGACCACTTAGAGCAGGAAGTGTGGCAGTCATAAGGGAAACCGGGTTCCCCTCCTCTGCTTCCAGATACATTACCTCAAAACAAAGGCCGCCTCTCTCAATTAAAACTTATGCGCTGCGTACGTTACATAGA
>NW_021155962.1:0-2185 GCF_002837175.3 Physeter macrocephalus | reverse complement strand
CGACCTTAATGTGGAAGAAATCGACCTGAATGTGTGACAGAGGGTGAAAAGCCGATAGAAACATAGCACCATAGATTTATATTTAAATTAGGGCGCAACGCCGATGACATTTCTCTGCTTCCTTACAGAAGCCCATGATGGCTCGGCCGGAGTCCGCTAGCCATGTGCATGTATCGTAAAGGGAGCAGAGCAGCGTGCATGTCCTCACCATTGAGAGAAAAAAAATTCATAGAATGTGGCCCCACTAAATTGCAAAAGAAATCCTTTTGTCCATGGAATTCAGATCGTTTGTGAACCAGAGAGTTCAAGCAGAGATAAACTCGCCCATATCCTTCCACGAAGACGTGCACGTCCATTTTTTTTTCAATGTGCCGCTTGAGCTCTGCATGCGTAGTAGTACTCTCTAACTAGAGGAAAGTAGATCCTAAGAAAACGTTAGGTTATGCCATGCATTCTAAAGCAGTTGCATAGACTTTGCATTTTGGACACGTCTTCGACCATAGTGGATACTTCTGGGTCTAAAGAGTTTATCAGCTGAGGTATTAATCCCCCTGTATTCCCATGTATAGGGAATGACCGACTGAGATATTGTAATTTATCGCAAAGAAAAGCGTACCTCATCAGAACGTTACACATGACACAGTAGGTATGAGGATTTTGACAAGGGTAGTCTCTTCATACGAGTAATATTTGATCCCCGTATATCATGTTCACTTTGGAAGACCACTGGTAGATTGTCGGCTATGGGCATTGAACAGAAGCATACTCGGTTTTCGTGATTTTACGTTCCTGCATGTGCCAGACTGGCTTTGAACAGTCCTTCGATGTCTTACAAAGCCGTGTTCGCCGCAGCACTGAATTTTTCTCCAAATGCGAATTTGCCCGTAATTTTGCTTCCATGTGATGAATAAAGCCTTTACAGCATTACTTAATGCAGCTTCTCCGCTGTTCGACAAGTCTTGCAGTGGTCGTGCTTCCAAACAGTGCATTACATGCTCGCAGTATGTGGCCTCGCCTTTCCTTCCAAGACCAGAGCGTAGGTGTTTCTTTGACTTTGCGACGCCCGCTCTAGTAGAGAGATCCGTGGCGCGGTAAGAGCAAGAGACGACAACTTGCACGTGGCCTCGTCCCCAAGCAATCCCTAGTTTTATTCACTATTCACCTATCGGCGTGCAATTGACACAGCCATTAAGACACGAAATACAGATTATTGTTTCCTATACGTCAATATACGTAGAGGAGAGAGATATTGATAAATTCCAAAAGCTTGTCTGTCCTCGCCAAGCTGTATATATATGTATATATATATATATATAGCAAAGGTTCCCCCCTGTTAGCGGATCTAATTCGCACAGTTTGTAGCCGCGGAGAAGTTCCGTTCGTCCTCAACTTTTTCTCCTTCTCATCGACTGGGTCGACACCGCGACAGTCTGGTCTTGCGTCCACTAGAAAGGGAGATCCCTTTTTAGTTCTCTACTTGTTCTTGGGGAAATGTGCAGATAGCTTAAATAGCGATACGCTGCTGGCCTACCGTGGCAGGTCTTCATTTATATGTCAGGACGTTGCCTCTTCCACAAAGGACTTGCATCCTCCTAATTCTTGCGTAGTGCGTGGTTCCGAAAAGGAACGGCGAGGCGAACGGCAAGTAGCTGGGAGCTGTTGTAACGGTGGACGGAGATCTAGTCGATCATCGGGTGGAGGCAAGAGTACTTGCATACGAACAGACATAGATGTGCATGCATCGGTATGTATTTCAGGCAACTGAAACACTCACGTATGCAGCCGTCTACTCGTGTAGCTTGTGCGAGTCAATTCAGACATTGGCGCGGGGTAGACAGCACAACTGACGGTTGCATGGGCGTGGGAGCGTCCACTACAGGAAACAGCGTGTAAATGGAGTAGACAGAGACTACTGAGACTTCAGTGAATCGTGGAGGATCAACAACAGAGGCTGGTTTTAGCGTCAGGCCCTCGACAGCGGGAGAAGGGTGGAGGATAACGTCGCTGTGGCGCCAGTGGTGTGGAGCGGCGAGCCCAGGTGGAATCTTACATGCAGATCTGGCTGAGCAGAATCCCTGAGGCAGAAGATTAGAATATCTGTACTTCTTGCAATTAGTAATGAAGTGCTGTGCAAAACTTTTGAAGGTCCGACTATAGAAAAATCAGTCTTGTACGTATGTCTACG
>NW_021155961.1:1945-2185 GCF_002837175.3 Physeter macrocephalus | reverse complement strand
CGCCTCTTCCTTCTCCTGCACCTGCTGCTGCTGTTGCTGCTGCTGCTGCTCGCTTTGCTGCTGCGGTGGCCACGGCTGCAACGCGGCCCTCCCCACAGCGAATCGCCTGCTGCAGCTCCAAAATTTCCCTCTCAGCAGCAACTACCTGCCGCACCAGAGTCTGCATCAATCCCTGCTCGTCTCTGCAGCAGCAAGGAGCGCAGCAGCAGCAGCAGTAGCAGCGACAGTAGCAACGACAGC
>NW_021155961.1:0-353 GCF_002837175.3 Physeter macrocephalus | reverse complement strand
CCGCCCAGGCATCCGTAGGTGCTCACACTTTCTCTCCGATGGACGAAGAGTAGTCGAATTTTACTTTTTTTCTCTGTTGCTGCTAATAGGTGTCTATATGCATGCGCGTGGCAGATGAGTGGCTTTTATGCGTGTGTCGGGGCTTCTTGCTGCTGCTGCTTCCCATAACGAGAACGTTATTTCTTGGCAAACACGTATGTGTATGATAGAGCTACACATGTACAAAATTGGAAGAAGAGGGGAGCCTCGATAATATATTTTGGGAGTGGGAGATGGAATGCTGCTGGGGAGGGGCTGCTGCTGCTGCAACTCCTTTTCATCCTACTGCTGCGCTGCTGCTGGGGCTGCTGCTG
>NW_021155960.1:1339-2185 GCF_002837175.3 Physeter macrocephalus | reverse complement strand
GGGGGCCAAAGACGACTTCCGACGCAGTTCCTTCCAGGATGCGCCATTCACCTGCGCAGCTCCTTGTCCTGCGCTTTTCGCCTTTGGCGCCATCTTGGATCTATTCGCAGCTGTGTGCGAGTATACATTTGTACCAGATAGCGGGACGGTCAGTCCCGCTTCTTCGCTGCTCCCTTGTTCAGTGAATGTTTAATTATACAATATCACCAGTTAAATTAGTGCTCGAATCGACCCGGCAGTATACACCGTGTTCCGCTGAATCTGGGGGATGCACGGAAGAGCCACGATAGCGTAAGATCTATTATAACATGTACACGGGACTGTGAAAGCTGGTCCTGGTGCTCGTCGTGAGTCTTGAACGTCGAACGTGTACATGGTATAATCACAGGCTCCTTAAAAGTCCAGCTCAACGAGGGAAGCAGGGAAGCCTGTTGTACGGACCACCCACGTAGGAGCGGAAGGAGGGAAGGGGAAAGATTCAAACAGAATGAAGAAGTCTGTATAGTTCTCCGCATAGGCTACAGCGCTCAACATCTGGACGCAAAATACAGTACGATGTACGTACAAGTCTTGGAGAGGCGCCTCATCGGCCCGTTAGCGACAAGTCAGCAGCTAATTCCCACACGGCCACCGTCATCCGGTCCATTAAAAACCTCAAGAAACTCCAGAACATGCACCTCTCATCTAACTTTATTTTGTGAAGTGAACGCAGCACCCGGGAAGGGATCGGATTCAGTAGCTGGGTCTGGACCTTTAGCAGTTACGGACTCCCGTCGGAGTAACGCTAGCTGGCTAGCGCTTTCCTGCATGTCGAGTGTGGCAGGAGTGACGAAAAGGTGTAGGATT
>NW_021155960.1:0-465 GCF_002837175.3 Physeter macrocephalus | reverse complement strand
CCCAGACTAGGCCGTGAGAAACGCTCACTGTCCTGTCAACCAAAGCTGTGATACTTTTAGGCGACGTACTCCCCGCTAGCGTGCTAAGCGTTCACCAGAACAAGCACCCGCTCGCTCACTGACTGTGTATGTATGAGTGTTCACGACCCACACCCAAGCAGCCACAACGGAGAAGGAGCTGATGTGGACTGCCTGCCCACTTTCGACGTGCTCAGTTGCAATGTTGCAGCGCCTGTAAGGTTGCGGACGGCCTCAGCTGAAGACGGCCATTGTCCGAAACTCCCACCAGGTTGGCCTGCAAGGATTAACAGCGCCATCGTCAGGTCGGTCACAAATTGGGTGCACTTAATTGGAATATAGCCCGACTTCCACTTTTCCCTAAAATATTAATCTCATAGCACAAGGAGCTGCTGTGTGTTGTTCTGAGGGAAGTCTAAAAGGCCAGAACTGCGCACGGGGAGCAGC
>NW_021155959.1:0-2185 GCF_002837175.3 Physeter macrocephalus | reverse complement strand
TTTATCAGGAAAGGAATACACTACGAAGACGCGATGTGCCCGTATGTATGTGGATACCTACGTGTACCTACAACCTCAACATCTGTGCAGGCACACGTGTAACAACACACGTGTATCTGCTTCGTATATATACACTTGCATGTTCACACACGTGTAGTTCTGTATTTTTAAATATCCTTCTGCCGTGGTACACATATATTTCTGCACACGTAGGCACACTGTTACATACACGTATACACATACATACGTTGACTTATCCAGACAACGACGGAAACACTTACGTACATACGCAATGCACCACCCTGCGCGCACGTACGTGTCTAGCGCCCTTTCATTCCAGAAAGCACACATATGAATACATATGTGCGCACACATGAACACACGTAACTTCACGCGGTCCCCCACGCATTTCTCTCTCTACACGTTTAGAAGTCTTGCATTACCAAGCATCACGTGAGCGATATATGCGCATCACTGTTGTGCTTCTCTATATACGTAGACGTGTTGGTTTTTCGCGCCTCTACCATCTGCACATGTATAGGGACATACAAGTGTCTCTCTTCCTCTCTCTCTCTCTGCGTATGCATACACGTAGACGTGTTGCATTCTCAGGCCTTCACTGCGTACACGTTGGTGAACGACCCCTCGAACATACACGATGTGCAAGGACGTAGGTTCACGATATATATATATATATATATATACATATGGGTACGTATATATGCATACATCTACAGTAGACCAGGAGGTCCTGCGCGCAACACATAAGTCAACGTGTGTGTGTGTGTGTGTGTGTGTGTGTGTGTGTGTGTGTGTGTGAAGGCTAAGTTACAATATATCTGTATATTTATATACAAGAGAGTACATAGATATACACTGTAAGGTCGATGTGGGCGCATATATATATATATATATATATAATGCTAGCGCGCACGATTGACCAGGAGATCTACAAATTATACAAAACTTCCAGCAACTATACATGTTTCTCACTCAAAATACCTACATGGCTGTGTATAGATCCTGCAGGACAAGCTCTCAATATATGCATGCATGTGTGTGTGTGTATAGAATGTAGTATGCATTCATTAGTAACCAGGAAAACCCAGATGGATGATCACGTCCCTCAGCCCTCTCATTGCGCCTCTGAACTAGGTCACCAAATATATGCATACAAGCGCGTGGTGATTCGACGACTCAAAACGACTCTGTACATATATATATATATATATATATATATATACAAGCATAGTGAACCAGCCCTTATGTAGAAGTGTACGTCGGAGATCATCTTCGTATGACGCACCCGGATTGCAACAGGCGAAAAAGACGTTTTTGGCATGTACCCCTGGGAGGCGGCCTTCCTTTGCCTGCTGCGCCCAGACGCGCGTCAATGAAACCACTCCTGCCTGATGGCCATCGCGCACGAATAAGAAAAAGCGAGTTTCACGCAAAACGGCGATAAAGAAGAACGTTGTTGGAGGACATCATGGACAGAAGAAAAGACACGAAGATAGGGGAACACACACACACACACACACACACACACACTCACACACACATACACACACACGCGCACACGGAGGAATGCCGGCTGACAGTCCGTGGGTTTCCGCAAACAGACAGAAAACGACAGGTGCTTGTCTACAAACGGGGAGGACTCTTACTACGAGTAGTCATACTCCTCGCAAGACACACTGTCGCTGCTGCTACTACTCTCATTCTGATGCTCCTGGCAGTAGCACTACCACTATACTACTAAAACTTATACGTGCTAGCGTCGTTTTTACATTGTTCCTTATACTCTGGGGACTAAAGGCTAGGACTGCTCAAGCAGTGCTGATGCTGATGGCACTGCCCTCCTTGTCACTGGACGACTCGCGCGTCTACTATTATTATTACCATTACTATTTATTTCTTTTACCATTGCAACAAAAACAACTAGTAATACTTCAGTTTCCCCTACCCGTGCTAGCGGAGCAACAACTACGACACTCTTTCCCCCAGGATTCCTACTACTACTACTGCTGCTGCTACTCAAACGTCTACTCCTTCTAGTACTACTACGCCTTAAACCATCAGGACTTACATTTACCTCAAGCTCCCCCTACTGATGTGACTCGGGGTTCAATCGTGAGTACTAGCGTTGCAACAAAAAACAGCACCAAACACTACTGTGTACATG
>NW_021155958.1:1751-2185 GCF_002837175.3 Physeter macrocephalus | reverse complement strand
AGGCAGAGTGTTCGATTGTTTGTGCTGCAGTGACTTGTGCAACACAACCCCCCAGTTGAGGCAGGTTCATGTTTGTCGTGTCGAGCACTAAGAACTGCCTGTCCTTGGAGCAGCTGCAGCTTACACCGAGAGTTTATTTAATGACAGGCTCTTGCATACGCTCGTGCACTTCTGGGTTACCCCGTACGTACACATCTGTCCGGCTGTTTGTTGCATTGGTCTCTCCCGAAGGGTGTGCGTTCGCCTGATAGCACTTGTATGCTGCAGCTGCCTTGCTGGTGCCGAAAGCTGGTGGCTCGTTTACCTTGTGTGTGATGCAACTGCAGGCGGCACCCCTGACCTCGGCTTCGGAGGTGACGGCGCGCTGCCTCGAGGGCAGTTGCCTCAGCAGAATTCGCGTGGCCATGCCGGCCAGCAGGGGACGTTTCTAGCAG
>NW_021155958.1:0-378 GCF_002837175.3 Physeter macrocephalus | reverse complement strand
CCTGCTGAATTCTAATTCGCCATTAACAAAGGCAGCAGGCATGTCCGGGGGCGACATGAGAGCACCATGCTAGTATGTTACAAAATGACCACTGAAGATGCTGCGGAAAAATTAGCGGAATCACAGTCCAGGAGAGTGCTTGCTACGTACAAGAGGTCGCAGCCTCCTCTGTACACGGCGTGGTAAAAAGAACCTAGACCACGGAGCTTACGGCCCCGCGGTGCAGGTGTCAGGGCGCTGTGGGACGTTGGCGCTACGAAGTCGCTGGGTGTGCCGATAATTGTTATGGCGCTGTTGGAATTTGCAGCGATGCAGGATATACATTAGAAAGCACGTCGATGCGACGAAGTACACGAGGTTGCACGACTGCGTGTAAAT
>NW_021155957.1:0-2185 GCF_002837175.3 Physeter macrocephalus | reverse complement strand
AGTCTTTGAGATGTTTTCTTATATATATTTTCACAAGGTACATACGTACGTACTTACACCGTTACACATATTCATGTACGCGTACGCATGGACGCATCAGAGTATACACATGCGCATGGATATAGAATGCCCCAGGAAATGCACATGAGGTCCTCAAGAGATGTATCCACTCGCACATGATGACAAGCGAAGCTCATATTTTGGCATGATTCATTTATCTATGTACACATGTATTGAACCGTTTGTAGATTGTTATTCCAGTGGTGAAAGTAGACAACATGGTGCTGTCGCCTGGATTGGATCAGTAGCGTTTTCCTCTTAGAGAACACCGAAAGAAGACAGTGGATCATCCTCAGCTTAACTGAAGCAGCAGAGCAATTATGGCGTAGTGGTAGTGAACCGTTTGTAGATTGTTATTCCAGTGGTGAAAGTAGACAACATGGTGCTGTCGCCTGGATTGGATCAGTAGCGTTTTCCTCTTAGAGAACACCGAAAGAAGACAGTGGATCATCCTCAGCTTAACTGAAGCAGCAGAGCAATTATGGCGTAGTGGTAGTGAACCGTTTGTAGATTGTTATTCCAGTGGTGAAAGTAGACAACATGGTGCTGTCGCCTGGATTGGATCAGTAGCGTTTTCCTCTTAGAGAACACCGAAAGAAGACAGTGGATCATCCTCAGCTTAACTGAAGCAGCAGAGCAATTATGGCGTAGTGGTAGTGAACCGTTTGTAGATTGTTATTCCAGTGGTGAAAGTAGACAACATGGTGCTGTCGCCTGGATTGGATCAGTAGCGTTTTCCTCTTAGAGAACACCGAAAGAAGACAGTGGATCATCCTCAGCTTAACTGAAGCAGCAGAGCAATTATGGCGTAGTGGTAGTGAACCGTTTGTAGATTGTTATTCCAGTGGTGAAAGTAGACAACATGGTGCTGTCGCCTGGATTGGATCAGTAGCGTTTTCCTCTTAGAGAACACCGAAAGAAGACAGTGGATCATCCTCAGCTTAACTGAAGCAGCAGAGCAATTATGGCGTAGTGGTAGTGAACCGTTTGTAGATTGTTATTCCAGTGGTGAAAGTAGACAACATGGTGCTGTCGCCTGGATTGGATCAGTAGCGTTTTCCTCTTAGAGAACACCGAAAGAAGACAGTGGATCATCCTCAGCTTAACTGAAGCAGCAGAGCAATTATGGCGTAGTGGTAGTGAACCGTTTGTAGATTGTTATTCCAGTGGTGAAAGTAGACAACATGGTGCTGTCGCCTGGATTGGATCAGTAGCGTTTTCCTCTTAGAGAACACCGAAAGAAGACAGTGGATCATCCTCAGCTTAACTGAAGCAGCAGAGCAATTATGGCGTAGTGGTAGTGAACCGTTTGTAGATTGTTATTCCAGTGGTGAAAGTAGACAACATGGTGCTGTCGCCTGGATTGGATCAGTAGCGTTTTCCTCTTAGAGAACACCGAAAGAAGACAGTGGATCATCCTCAGCTTAACTGAAGCAGCAGAGCAATTATGGCGTAGTGGTAGTGAACCGTTTGTAGATTGTTATTCCAGTGGTGAAAGTAGACAACATGGTGCTGTCGCCTGGATTGGATCAGTAGCGTTTTCCTCTTAGAGAACACCGAAAGAAGACAGTGGATCATCCTCAGCTTAACTGAAGCAGCAGAGCAATTATGGCGTAGTGGTAGTGAACCGTTTGTAGATTGTTATTCCAGTGGTGAAAGTAGACAACATGGTGCTGTCGCCTGGATTGGATCAGTAGCGTTTTCCTCTTAGAGAACACCGAAAGAAGACAGTGGATCATCCTCAGCTTAACTGAAGCAGCAGAGCAATTATGGCGTAGTGGTAGTGAACCGTTTGTAGATTGTTATTCCAGTGGTGAAAGTAGACAACATGGTGCTGTCGCCTGGATTGGATCAGTAGCGTTTTCCTCTTAGAGAACACCGAAAGAAGACAGTGGATCATCCTCAGCTTAACTGAAGCAGCAGGGCAATTATGGCGTAGTGGTAGTGAACCGTTTGTAGATTGTTATTCCAGTGGTGAAAGTAGACAACATGGTGCTGTCGCCTGGATTGGATCAGTAGCGTTTTCCTCTTAGAGAACACCGAAAGAAGACAGTGGATCATCCTCAGCTTAACTGAAGCAGCAGAGCAATTATGGCGTAGTGGTAGTGAACCGTTTGTAGATTGT
>NW_021155956.1:1312-2185 GCF_002837175.3 Physeter macrocephalus | reverse complement strand
AAAACATGGCCCGGAAAGACTCTTCATATGTGTATCTACACAGAATCTGAACAAGCGCACACGAACAAGTAGACGTCAATCTGGGACGACGATTACGCCCCAAGCACCTTTACATCCCTCACAAAACCGTCACATGTATATATTTACTATTGCACCTATGTATATACACAGTTCTTGGGCGTATATAGCTACAGGCGACTGCCGGAGAGCTTTGCCTTCTTCACTCGACAAAACCTTCCAAACCTAAGTCGAAACACATGGCATCAAGAAAGAGAAGCTCCTCAAGGCATACACGAAGGCGAACACTTACCCTTGTATATATACACGTATGTACCTACATAGGTAGACATTATAAACGGTACAGATTCCTGGTTACACAAAACGCACACGAGATAGTTAGGCACTGGAACAGAGGGCGTCAATCTTGGATCGTTTGCTCCGCCTGGAA
This sequence comes from Physeter macrocephalus, assembly GCF_002837175.3. Lineage (NCBI taxonomy): Eukaryota > Metazoa > Chordata > Mammalia > Artiodactyla > Physeteridae > Physeter > Physeter macrocephalus. Next base: position 1,737 of record NW_021155956.1, on the reverse strand, counting down.
ATTGTGTGGTGTAAACATATGCACATCTATACAAACATATTAATCATTTATACGTCCACACATGAATCTACATGCACTTTGTTTACACATACACATACACATCGAGGCAGCATTGTGCACCTGGTCCTGAGGTAGAGGCCCTCGCTGCACCGTATGCGCCAGTCAAGCCCCATAGACTCCTGCAACATTCGCTGGTTATTTTGCGAGTTTTAGTGGCTCACCTTGAGAAACATTTTGCACTGACGCAGCTGCACCTCTGCATGGGAGTTGGAAAACTGCTCGAGCGCCTGCGGGTCCTCGAACGCAGGCATCGCAGGGTTTATGAACTTGGGGCAGCTCCACGTGAACAGCTCGTAGTACGTGTCCTCATTCTCCTGTTGCAGTCTGTCGCCATGGCAGCATCGGCAGCAGCAGCACGAGAAGCA
>NW_021155956.1:0-612 GCF_002837175.3 Physeter macrocephalus | reverse complement strand
TCTTGAAAACTCACAACAACATGAAAACCCGGGGCATGTGTGCGGCAGGCCCAGCAGGTGACCACCACCCATCTAATAACAGATTTGTGTTGAGTTTTAAACTCCTCGGTGCGTGGGGACCAAGACGACTCTTCTTCCCCTGGGATTTTTGATGTGATTATGATCAACTAATGATGTAGACATACTGCAGTCCTTCAGCTGCTGCCGCTGTTGTTTGTGCTGTCACAATCAGACAACTCTCACGCCGGCGATGCCCTGGAGGGCGTACCTGCCCTTCCTCCTACAGACTCTTCATGCTTCACGCAGAGGCAGCAGCACACAGCAGCCTCCCTTGCTACTGCAGCAACACAAGGAAGCTGTTGCTTCCACGGCGTAGCAATACCAAACAGCAGTAGTAACAGCGCACGCGGAGAGACTCACTTGTAGTACTTGTCAGTGTATTTTTCTCGGATGGTCTGCATCAAACCCTCGTCGAGCTTCACATTGCACAGCGAGGCGCAGAGCATCACCAGCACGTACATGCGATCTACGGACTTGTTCATCGTCGCCTGCTGGTAGGTGTGCGTTGACAAGTAGCTGCGCTGTCTAGAAACAAAGATCAGCAGCTGGCTC
>NW_021155954.1:1218-2185 GCF_002837175.3 Physeter macrocephalus | reverse complement strand
ATGCCCCGCTACAAAAGAGCAGTGGATGCACGCTTATGATGGTGAACGGTCTTCGAAGCATCCTCACTTTGTAATTAGGCAGCCGATACCAGTGAGAGCCCCAACGAACACTCACCATACTATGCTCCTAGCACTGCGCGCGTCAGGGTAGAAAAGCTATCACGCTTCTCCGTAGCACAGACGTCCTCACAGGGGAAGAGGCACGAAGTGCGACTGGCGCATGGCAGACGGGGCGGGATTTCCGTGTCACTGTGTAATTAAGAGGAAAAACTGGTGATATGTACTTGGAAATAGTAATAAATGTACGCCCCATTGCAGTGACCTACAGCGGCAAGTGCTGCGACGGAACGCGCCAAGTCGAGCCAGCGTGCCACACGTAAGCGTCGCTTCACGTATATCGCATCTCAAGGTGTACGGCTATTGAACAACTGTATGTGTACAGACGTGGATGCAGGTGTGCGACCGCGCGCTCAAAACCCGTGCATCCCCCAACAGGCGCACACACCCACGTTGGATACGTGAAAGTGTTGATGAGCAGCTGCACGTGCACCTGGTATGCATATAAAAAGTGTTTTGGGGAAATTTTCGCCGCGATGGTGCATCTGCAATGATCCCCTAGCTTGCTGTGTCTATACGTAGAGGATTAGCAGTTGTTCCAAGTGAGACACTCCGGATGCTCTCTTGCCAAAGGGGAAAAAGGCTTAGCAGAAAAAGTAGTGAAATCGCTACCACTACACAGAGGTGCACACTCGATAGCAGCAGCAACACCTTTGGGTACACTACAAGCAGGCGAGCGCGCAAAGGCAGCGGCTCTATGGCTAACTGCTGAGAAGCAATAGCAGCTGCCGCTCGAACAGCTGGCCACGCGAGTGCGGCAGCAGCAGTAGTTAAATGTTTGAGAGACAGCAGCGCTCGCACTTCATGATTCAGGAACAGCAGCACACGGAGAATCAGCAGCAGCCCAAGA
>NW_021155954.1:0-835 GCF_002837175.3 Physeter macrocephalus | reverse complement strand
CACTGAGGGTCTTTGTTACAGGCACAGTGCTGTATACCATAATACTACGCGTGGTGACAACGGCGAACACCACTTACACGTACTGCTGCGCAGTTCGTGAAACGTTGAACAGGTCGTTACGCGGAAGTCGTTTATGAGCACTTAACGACATACACATAAACAGACGTGCACAGATAATGCATGTGCACGTATGTACATGCACAAATATACACTAACATATATACATGTACGCGTGCACGGCCTGCACGAAGTTGAGGCGCCTACTTACCCAAATGTACCCGCAGCCTGAGAGACTGTGTATCATTGGGAAACCCTGTTTGCTAAGCACATCGGAGCGCGGTCGCTTGTACACTTCCCCTTGATCAATCAACATCGCTTCTTCAGCGTGAAGCTGCTCCTTAGCTGATACTTCCCAGTATTTCTTACTCGTATTTCCAGGCTTTTCCATGCAGATGTCACGTGAAGATGTTCCTCACTTCTTCGTTCATGCCCATATTTTGTGTCTGTAAAGCCCCAGTGCACGTCTCAACCCACCCCTTTTCTTCTTACTGAGATTCACGCCTGTCAATTCTTTCGCTTAAGCTTATTCGTTTCTCTGGAGACATCACAGCATTCTCTCTATTCTCTCGCGACAGCGCTTACCTCGTCGTATGATACCAAATCCTGCAGCTCAATTCTGGGGATACAGCTTCCTTTTTTTTCGAAATTCCCTCCCCATCTCAGTAGTGCCCCACGCCTTCTTGCTGTTCCACTGCGGAATTTGCTCCGTATTTCTTCTAGCCACCGCGTGCACATCTCTGTGGTGCAGCGACCGATAGGACTGGCCGACTGCTCC
>NW_021155952.1:0-2186 GCF_002837175.3 Physeter macrocephalus | reverse complement strand
TCACGAAGGTACTGGGTGAAGGAAACGGACTCAGAGTACGTGAAGCTGGCGAAGCAAGGCGGCCAGCCCGGTGAGCACCGCAGGCTTGTGCTTTGTGGCGGGAGTAACACGGTCGTCTGGTCATTGTGTCTTCCCTGTAAAAATATGTGAAGTGTATGAGCTTTGCCCAAGGCCGTAGAAGTCCAGGTCAATGGATACAGTTCAGGGTGCAGACTCTTCAGGGGCGTGCTGCCATTTATGGGCAAGACCCACTAGGCTGTGGGTTCACCGAATTGGGATTCTCCTTCTGAGTGACACCCCCGCGGTGACTCCCATGCCCACCTCCCTGTCTAAGTGCAGTCTCTGTCTCTGCACTGCAGTCGCCCAGCTCAGGGCCACCCCTTCCCCAGTCGCCTGTGAAGCATCTTTGTTCCTGTTGCTGTCTCATCGTCCCTCATCCTGTGTATTAATATCTTCTTGATGATGGAGGCCAGGGATGAGTGTCCATGGTGATGCTGATGAGCAGCACACTTTTATCCATGATGTAACTGAGAAAGGCCTGCTCAGTTGTGCTAATTAAAGTAGCTGCTCAAGTTAGGAGTCACATCTATCTAGTACACCTTCTGGCTGGCCTTTGTGGTGAACGAGCCTGAGAAACGCTGACCTTTCTCTCTCTCTTTCTGACCCCTGTTCCTGCTGTGGAGATTGTCACGGGGAGAGTGGGCGACACGGCAGAGGGCAGCACCTGGCTTTAATGGTCAAAAGCCCAGAACAGACCATGTGATTCACTGTGTGTAAAGCACAGAAGGTGTGCCACCTCCCCACTCCCCAGCCACCAGTTAAAGGACTTTAGTGGGACAGCTGGAGGAATCTGAACAAGATCTGTAAACTGGATAAAAGGATTGCATCACACTAATTTCCTCATTTTGATGACTACACTGTGATTATGTCATAACTGTCTCTGGAAGCCTCCCAAACGGTCCCCCAAACAGCAATGACAGTGACAATAGTAACCCGGGGGTGGGAGAGAGAGAGAGAGAGAGTCATAAAGCAAATGGGAAACGAAACGCAGCATTGGAGGAATCTGGGTGAAGGGTTTGGGGGAATTCATACCATTTTTTGGACCTTTTGTCTAAGTCTGAAATATTTAAAAATGGAAAGTTCAAAAAAGAAAAAAGTTAAACACGTCTTGCTAATAGTAAGAACAGTCGATGCTGGCCGTGGCGCCCGCTTAGCATGCAAGGCTTGTCGCTCCCGCGTCCCCGCCTGACTGACCCCTGCCTGGGAAAAGCCCTCAAGCCGGGGGAGGGGGACGAAGACCTGGCAGCAAGTGGGGGGGTCGGGAGCTGGAGCCCGAGCGAGTCTCTGACCCTCTCAGCCTGGCTCCAAGGGGGGCACCGGTTAACACTCCCCCTGCCCCCAGGATTTAGAGGGGCCGGTGCCCCGCTTCCCACCGGAAACCTGGAGGGGGCGGCTCACCCCAGAACTGCCGCGTGGGGGGTGGAGAACAGACTGTCCTGGGCAGAGAGAGGAGCCAGGGCGCAGCCCCCCGGGGGGCCCGAGGAGTTTTGTCCCCGCAGATACCGCCCTGGAGCAAGGACCCCTCCCCCTCCTCCCAGAGACAGGGAGGAGGTGGCCGGCGGCGGGGCAGGGGTGCAGGAGGGATGTCCTCTGGGCACCCAGGCAGCACGAGCCCTGGCGGGTGAGGACCGCGGACACCACGGCGTGCCGCCACCCGGCCCAGTGGAGCCCAGGAGGAGAGCCGGTCCCCTCGTCGCTGCGAACTGCCCGCTGCTAATGCGCAGGCCGCTCACAGCCGTGTCTTTTTGGCCTCGAGATCTGTTGAAGCACTTTGCCCCCGAGACCAGGAAGGGCTCCCCCGTGGCCTACTCCTTGCCAGACTGGTACGTGCACCACAGCCAGCCGCTGACGGCCGACCGGAGGCAGTGAGTATCCTGACCCCCGCGTTGCGGCCCCGCCCAGGCCTGCGTCCCCAGCCGCTGGCCTCCGCGCCCGGCCTCTCTGCCCGCTGCCTTCCTGCAGCCCACTGTCTCCGGGAGGCTGGGCGCCCTCTTCTGTCCCGTCCTTGCTGGGGGTCCGCTGGTTGCACAGCTTCTCCCCGGCACTGCATCCCGGAGGGCCCCTCCCTCCACGCTCCCCTCCCTCCCCGCTCCCCTCCTCTCCCCTCCCTTCCTCTCCCCTCCCTC
>NW_021155951.1:2013-2186 GCF_002837175.3 Physeter macrocephalus | reverse complement strand
CGCGGACAGCTTCGTCCAAGAGCTGGACGACATTTCCATGAGTGAAGCAGGATACCAGCTACCATGTAAACTCAGGATTTTGAACCTCCTTAAAAAATTGCGGTCAATATGTGTAATCGGTCTGTGTGCGAAGGAAAGAGCAAGAATATACGTATGCATGTGTGTGTGTAGGC
>NW_021155951.1:0-1788 GCF_002837175.3 Physeter macrocephalus | reverse complement strand
CCCGGGTATATTCAGTGGGAGGCGTGTAGAATTGCCGATCAGTCCAGAGTAGATGGACAGTGAAAAAAATGTTGCAACTTCGTTTTAGCCAGTGTAGGAGTAGACATCAGTGGCTGTAGAGCCTCATTAATGAACATAATCGAACATCATTCAGGGTAACTGACGCACAGCCGGCACCGCGTAGCGAAGTTGTTGCAAGTCTGTGTCTTTCTAGTCATCCCCTAGTGAACGACTGTGATACAGGCATCGGGGTACACACCTAGTGTTCTTCATGTGCCCACGGGTTTGTGCAGCGAGATCGCATAAGATTGAGTGGGCATGGGCTGACATGCAGTGTCTACGTTGATGGATGCCATCTGCTGCAGGGGTTTGCAGGTCAGCTCTGCGCAGCCATACAGCTGGCCGACATAGTTCGGGTGGACATCTTCATTGCATGCGCCGCGTTTATCGCGTACATATTAAGGCAGCAGGGCGCGGTTGCCTTTGGTGCGCAAGCACCTGGATGTTGGCAGCTGCTGGCGCATCAGCTGTGGCTGCGGCGAGCTAGTGCGGCTTCTGGAGCAGGACCAGCAGCACTGGCATCGGATGGCGATTTGGCTTTGGAGAGGGGCCGAAAAATTCAACTTGAGGCCGAAGTGCGCTCTCTCCACTCAAAGCTCCTGCAGCTGCTCACCGTCGTTGAAAAGCAACTGGAGCAGGACGGCTTACCGCCACCGCCTGCATTCTTGGTCCGTTCGCGCCTCCTAGTACCGTTCACCCCGTTCGTATGCTGCCGCTGTTTCTAAAGCGATTTCCCCTTCCGTGGCCTCCCGAGTTCTGTTTATGATTCATTGCTCATTCGTTTTGTGAAACCACCTTTCTGTCAAGTGCGGCATCCTTCCGTCTGCTCTGTGGTGCGTGTGTCACTATGCTGATGATCGCTGCTCTCTCTCCAGTAGCAGTAGTGTTGCGGCACATCATGAGGCCACATTGGGTGTACTCACTGGCGATCAAGACACTGGTCACTGCGGTTCTTCATACAAGCCACTTCAGGGGATATACCTCGAACATGTTAAAGAGTTCACGTGGCCAAGCTGGTCTCGGTCTTGGCGGTTCTGTCGCACCATGACATCTGCTGGTGCCCATTCTACACTACGCTGTAGGCGCCTGTGATCCTCCTCCGGGGCAAACGTGACGTCTGAGATATGTTCACGTATATCCCGTTTGCCATTTGGCAACGCTTCTGATACAATGCGTGTTGTAGGTGGTGCCCTGCAGGGTTTTGTTCAACGAACCCGAATGCTGCGGCCTCCCAACGGAAGTGTCGTTGCCCTCCCACGAAGATATGCCGTGTACTGGTAATCCGCTTGCTGTCAGTACTTGAAATCTTCGTAGGATACCGGGCGCACCACCTCTTAGTAACGTTAGTTATTGAGGGAACAGCATTCGCTGATGCTTGACTTATTTATTGCTATTGGTGGAGAGAGATGACGCTCGAGAGCTGTACGCTGATATTGTTTGTTCATTGATGAGGAGATACCTGCATCGGTAAGGGAGCTTTTTGCTCGTACAATACGTTGAAATTGTTTGTTCATTGATGAGGACATACCTGCATCGGTAAGGGGGCTTGTTACTCCTACAGTGTAGGACTCATTATCCAGTACGGAGCTTACGCACAAAAGAAGAAATCGGAGGCCGCTGGGAGCTTCTGCGTACGCTTTCCTTAATCTAACGTGGCCCCTGCTAATCCAGGTGAGACTTCAAAGACGTATCAGGAAGCAGCAGCACGCGGCAGCGACATGCGTCGCC
>NW_021155949.1:1903-2186 GCF_002837175.3 Physeter macrocephalus | reverse complement strand
GTGGAGAAGTGGATCGTGAAGCTTTTGCAGCTGCAGTAGCCGATGCCACACCAGCAGATGGTGATGATGATGGCGGCATGCTGCCGCCTAGGTTCCAGGCGCTGTTCTCCGGGAGGAAGGAGAATGGAGAAGAAGCGTAGAACGAGGCGCCTGCCGACCCAGGCGAAGCTGCTCTGCTCTGCGGCTGCTGCTGCTGTTGCTCTTTGAGCCGCTTTTCCTCGTTTGTTTCTTGTTGCTGTCCCTCCTCAACCTGTAATAGTGCTCTTTCCATAACATGTAAAAG
>NW_021155949.1:0-198 GCF_002837175.3 Physeter macrocephalus | reverse complement strand
AGACTCGTTTGGCGACTGCTAGTCGGCCCCCTCGCAACTTCAGTATAAGACACATGTCTCAGTCTCTCACTCTGCCGCTGCTGTTGGTGTAGCGGTGAAGGCTTTGCCTGTAGCTCGTTTGAGGATCTCTCACCTTGTCTGATGCTGCTGCGATCGACGGGCTCCTTTGCGATTTTCCCCCTTCTCCAGAAGCTAGTG
>NW_021155948.1:1972-2186 GCF_002837175.3 Physeter macrocephalus | reverse complement strand
AGATGCCGCAGCAGCGACTGCCACCGTCTCCTCTGCGCAAGAAGGCGACCTGCAGCAGCAAAACAAAGCAGTAGCGAGGCAGCAGGCGCTCTTGCTGCTGCTGCTCCTGCTCCTCCTGCTTCTGCTTCTGCTTCTGCTCCTGCTCCTGCTTCTGCTGCTCCTGCACCTGTCGCTGCTGCTGCTGTTGCTGCTGCTCCTGCTGCTCCTGCTGCTC
>NW_021155948.1:0-195 GCF_002837175.3 Physeter macrocephalus | reverse complement strand
GCAGCAGCAGCATCTTCACCTCTGCTGACACACCCCACAGCAGTTGCTGCAGCAGCAGCACGAGAAAGAAGCGCAGCAGCAGCATCTTCACCTCTGCTGACACACCCCACAGCAGTTGCTGCAGCAGCAGCACGAGAAAGAAGTGCAGCAGCAGCATCTTCACCTCTGCTGACACACCCCACAGCAGTTGCTGCA
>NW_021155947.1:488-2186 GCF_002837175.3 Physeter macrocephalus | reverse complement strand
AATATTTGAAGAGATTATAGTTGAACACTTCCCTAATATAGGAAAGGAAATAGTCATTCAAGCCCAGGAAGCACATAGAGTCCCATACAGGATAAATCCAAGGAGAAACACGCCAAGACACATGATAAACAAACAGTCAAAAGTTAAATACAAAGAAAACATATTAAAAGCAACAAGGGAAAAACAACAAATAACACACAAGGGAATCCCCATAAAGTTAACAGCTGATCTTTCAGCAGAAACTCTGCAAGCCAGAAGGGAGTGGCAGGACATATTTAAAGTGATGAAGGAGAAAAACCTAAAACCAAGATTAATCTACCCAGCAAGGATCTCATTCAGATTAGATGGAGAAATTAAAACTTTTACAGACAAGCAAGAGCTGAGAGAGTTCAGCAGCACCAAACCAGCTTTACAACAAAGTTAAAGGAACTTCTCTAGGCAAGAAACACAAAAGAAGGAAAAGACCTACAAGAACAAACACGAAACAATTAAATAAATGGTAATAGGAACATACATATCGATAATTACCTTATATGTAAATGGATTAAATGCTCCCACCAAAAGACACAGACTGGCTGAATGGATACAAAAACAAGACCCATATATATGCTGTCTACAAGAGACCCACTTCAGACCTAGAGACACATACAGACTGAAAGTGAGGGGAAGGAAAAAGATATTCCATGCAAATGGAAATCAAAATAAAGCTGGAGTAGCAATTCTCATATCAGACAAAATAGACTTTAAAGTAAAAACTATAACAAGAGACAAAGAAGGACACTATATAATGATCAAGGGATCGATCCATGAAGAAGATATAACAATTGTAAATATTTATGCACCCAACATAGGAGCACCACAATACATAAGGCAAATACTAACAGCCATAAAAGGGGAAATCGACAGTAACACAATCATAGTAGGGGACTTTAACACCCCACTTTCACCAATGGACAGATCATCCAAAATGAAAATAAATAAGGAAACACAAGCTTTAAATGATACATTACACAAGATGGACTTAATTGATATTTATAGGACATTCCATCCAAAAACAACAGAATACACATTTTTCTCAAGTGCTCATGGAACATTCTCCAGGATAGATCATATATTGGGTCACAAATCTAGCCTTGGCAAATTTAAGAAAATTGAAATCATACCAAGTATCTTTTCTGACCACAACGCTATGAGACTAGATATCAATTACAGGAAAAGATCTATAAAAAATACAAACACATGGAGGCTAAACAATACACTACTTAATAACGAAGTGATCACTGAAGAAATCAAAGAGGAAATCAAAAAATACTTAGAAACAAATGACAATGGAGACACGACGACCCAAAACCTATGGGATGCAGCAAAAGCAGTTCTAAGAGGGAAGTTTATAGCAATACAATCCTACCTTAAGAAACAGGAAACATCTCGTATAAACAACCTAACTTTGCACCTAAAGCAACTAGAGAAAGAAGAACAAAAAAACCCCAAATTTAGCAGAAGGAAAGAAATCATAAAGATCAGATCAGAAATAAATGAAAAAGAAATGAAGGAAACAATAGCAAAGATCAATAAAACTAAAAGCTGGTTCTTTGAGAAGATAAATAAAATTGATAAACCATTAGCCAGACTCATCAAGAATAAAAGGGAGAAGACTCAAATCAATAGAATTAGAAATGAAAAAGGAGACGTAACAAC
>NW_021155947.1:0-412 GCF_002837175.3 Physeter macrocephalus | reverse complement strand
GATTAAAAATCTTCCAACAAACAAGAGCCCAGGACCAGATGGCTTCACAGGCGAATTCTATCAAACATTTAGAGAAGAGCTAACACCTATCCTTCTCAAACTCTTCCAAAAGATACCAGAGGGAAGAACACTCCCAAACACATTCTACAAGGCCACCATCACCCTGACACCAAAGCCGCACAAATATGTCACAAAGAAAGAAAACTACAAGCCAATATCACTGATGAACATAGACGCAAAAATCCTCAACAAAATACTAGCAGACAGAATCCAACAGCACATTAAAAGAATCATACACCATGATCAGGTGGGGTTTATTCCAGGTATGCAAGGATTCTTCAATATACGAAAACCAATCAACATGATACACCATATTAAAAAACTGAAGGAGAAAAAACATATGATCATCTCA
>NW_021155946.1:1944-2187 GCF_002837175.3 Physeter macrocephalus | reverse complement strand
GATGTGTGCTGAACCTGAAGCCTGCCCCTCAGGCTGCAGCTCCAGGATAAGTCAAGAAGCCCCCTTCACAGATGACTGGGGAATGTGCATCAGTCTGCCGCCGCTGGCTCAGTCTCTGGGCTGGCAGCCTGCCAAGAACCATCTCTCTGATTTGCTACAATCCCGTAGGATCCACAAATGCAAGTCCCCCTGTCTACCAGAGCCAGGCAATCAAGGGGCATCCCCTGGGCAGCAACTGCAAAA
>NW_021155946.1:0-367 GCF_002837175.3 Physeter macrocephalus | reverse complement strand
GCTTGCTGCCTACAGGTTTTTAGAGAAAGTCATGGGAAACGAACTTTTAAAGTAGTATCAATGCTAAAAGAATTATCCTGGCGGCATAAGACATTGTGAAGGTTTTCCTAAGTGCTCCTTGAGACAATAGGGCCTCAATGATTGAGATTTGAACACCTGTGATCTGCTTAATACTGACAAGGTTATTCTAAGGGCTTTGTGCTCTCAAACATGAGCAGCATTTTATTACCCTAGATTTCAGCAGAACTTCTGAAATGCCAAGAGTTTGCCTGCTGTTCCTAAGCTCGGAGAAATAGAACCTGGTCCAGCAGGTCAGTAGGACCTTACCTTTGGATGTGGCCCAGCGTGCATGTGAAATGCTAAGTCT
>NW_021155945.1:0-2187 GCF_002837175.3 Physeter macrocephalus | reverse complement strand
AATATTAACGGCGCAGTTTAGTTCTTATATCTGCAGTCTGCCGAACCAGTTCGTGATAGTAGCAATCCTGCAGGAAGACACTGTGGGCTGTTTGGAACTGAAAACATGACTCAATCGAAGCACCTTATACGTAAGGCTTTTCTGGGGGCTCCACGACAAACAGTGATGTGCATGCTAAGGGGCTGTATGCCTTCTTAGAGAAGAACAGATAGTTGCACATATGTTTTCAGGAGAGGCGCGGTTATAGGTGGGAATACGATACGACAACCCTGTGCGTTGGCACGAGGTGCTAAGCTATCAGATTGAAAATGTATGCTCCATGTGCGTAGGGACCGACACTAACGGAGAGCGCCAGACCATTTACACCGAATCTTTTATGGAAACAAAGCAACAAGGTGTACCTTGAAGGCGCTCTATCTGGCTCTCAATGAAGCGTACATCACACAAATGCACGTCCTCGTAGTGGTAGTAGCGTGCTTCCCCCGAACACCGTGTCCAGCCTGTTTGGTACGCATTTAAAATCTTAAACACGTGGGTCCACAGCAGACATTGCAAAACGACTGTGCTAGCGGAGCAGGGGTTTGAGGTGCGGTCGCCGTTCTTGCAGATTTTATGGCGCCAGGAGAGTGTGGGAGAGGGGTTTACAGAAACAGCATTTTACAAATGTGTACCATTTCAAGTGGGCTCGCTATAGCGTAGATAGTTCGCGACAGAACGAGGGGGTTTGCTTTGCCAATCATAAGAGTTGTTGGGTCCGCCTTGCGGTGGTGGCAACAGGATGTGGACCGGCGGCGAGTCGAGGAGAAACCGACGCAATTAAAAGATCACCGATTTTCACAGTATGCTCCTGTCAAAAGATAAACTCCTTACGTGTTCAAGCAAATACATTTGCGGCGGGTCGCTGTAAACGAATACGTATGTCTCGCATCTCTCACCTGTAGGCAGAGAGGTTCTCGCGCTAACATTTCAGTGAGAGAGGATGCTGCTTCGTCGTTTGCAAACACCCGCGCGTTCACCGGCATCAACCGAATGCTTCAACAACTTCAGGGCTGTCTGCGGTACGTGCCACATTGAGTGAGCAGCAATGTTGATTAATCGTGCATGGCCCGTACGCTTGTCGGCCTCGTCTGTTCAGGCAGATGAGGCGATGCCAGTGTTCGGTGACGGGTGGGTAGATGAAAAAGCCTTTTTGACAGGACTGCCACAAACAAAAATTGGAAAATGCATGATACCAGAGGGAGTGCTGTCTCGCTGCAGTCCAGGAATACTAAGGGAGGGTGATCAGCTGATACGTTGCATCTCACTTATGTAAAGACATGAGCACTCGACCAAAGCGTACGTGTAGGAGAACCCGCGTAAAGGAGCGCGTACATGGAGGGCTCGCCCAGGTCCCCCAAATGCGTCGGGCGCTTTGTGCTGGAACAGCTGCATAGATGAATTTGACCCCTGAGATGGCAAACTACCGTCTATTGCAGTTCATGAGCACGACACAGGCCTTTCTCGCCTCCGCATGTGGTTGCTCCTGGAAGCCATTTGCCCGTTAGGCTTAAAGAACAGAAACTCACATACTTCATCCGGAGTCAGAATTAAGCGTTGCATTTTGGCGCAGAGGCGGGATTGATGAGTTAGGGACGGGCTTACGACAGCTGAAGAGTGCGTGCCTCGCCTGCTGCTCCGCAGACATTTCATATGTCTGCGCCCCAACTGTGGCGAGGAGCTGTGTTGTGCTTTTAGGTTAGGGAGCTCTGGAACGACATCTCTCGTAGGTTGAACACGTATCGTGGGTAGGCAGGAACTTAGTAAATACCTATATGTGTTTCCGTAGCCCTCGTTACAGGAGCGTTACCAGTTTCTTCAGACTGAACGTCCGCTCGGGCTTTGCCTGGCATGCCATTACAGGGCTCTCATTTGTCTGGAGGAGGGAACCAAACTCGTAAAAAGGAACATCTGATGGTTACTCATATTGGATGAGCAGCTAACTGGGAGGTCGTGTTCATAAAGACACGTGCCACTCTGCCACGTCCTCATTTGAACTGACTCGAATCAAACACCCTCAAGACTGCTTATTCCTCACCGCGGATGTACCACACCTACTTTTAAGCTTTTTGGGGAACGAGGATGACTAGGCACCGTGGTCATGTAGAGGAAGAAGTTTGATTACGCGCAGAGCATGACAGGAACACGAAG
>NW_021155944.1:1972-2187 GCF_002837175.3 Physeter macrocephalus | reverse complement strand
ATTGCCTGCCAAAGTAGGTAACGTGTATCCTGTTTAACGTGGTTTGAACCCCTCAAGAGCCTCGCAAGTGACCGAAGCAGCCCTGAGCACCAGTGAGGCGGCAAGTCAGCAGGGTTGATAACGTGTCAGCACTTTAGATAGGTAAAGGTTGCTTGCCCCATCTGTTGTTCCGGTGAGTCACATCCTGCAGCTGGATGCACATGGTTGATAAAGTG
>NW_021155944.1:0-427 GCF_002837175.3 Physeter macrocephalus | reverse complement strand
ATGGTTGTAGGTGTAGAGAGTGTGCAGATACAATCAGAATACAAGCATTTTTGACTCAGAGACACGTATACTTCAAGCGGAAAGACACCTGCGGCTGTGTACCGTTGTTTAGGCTTGCTTACTTCAGTCTCACACCCCATAGTGAGCACTCCGCTGGAGTGTGGTGAGGAGCACCTCAAAAGAGTCAGACAGAGCATGAAGAGCGGTAGACACGGGGGCGACTGCAGATGTGAAGACCACGCTATACATAGTAGTGGAATGTGGATAACCAGTCTGTGAAACGCTCGTGCCAAGCTGTAGGCGCTGCACTGGCCGGCGCAGTTAACTGCGATAGGATAGGGGTAGGAAGAAGCGTTGTTGCCAGTCCTTCGAGAGTTTGCCAAGGTGTTGACGACTGGCGAGCTGCCACTGAGATTGACTGCTACGC
>NW_021155943.1:1574-2187 GCF_002837175.3 Physeter macrocephalus | reverse complement strand
CACACACACACACCCCAAAGCCCATTTCCTCCCTGATGAAATTTGAGATGGGCTTTGTCTTCTGCCGCTTAGCTTAGCCTTGATGAAAATATATAGCAGCCCACACCTCCCCCCTCACTGAACGTTTTATATGCTTTAGAGAAGTAGGGAAGATAGGTCTTTTATACCTGAGGAGCGTTAAGGACAGGTATACTTTCTTAAAATAATGCTGAAGAAGAAACAACAGCTTAATCATTATTTAGAACTCAGTGACCAGAGGCTCCTACAGGGGGCTGAACCCTGAATGGCACTATTTGGGCAGAGGTGTTGCTCTACTGGACCCTGGCCTAGTTGCCGTAGGGTCCAGGAACAGCACAGCAGCTGCTTAAGAATCTGTCATGTGGGTCATGTTAATGTATCGGGAGAGCATATTTTAAACTTGACATGGAGGTTTCCTTACTAGAAAGGCACCCTGAGGAAGTGGTTCCCCTCCCTGGGTATTTTTTCAGGCTGCTCAATAGATGACTGCGGGGAGTCCAGCTCCTGCAAGTCCACGAATACCCGAGGGATGGACAGCGTCAGCGAGGGAAAGTTAAATAAATCCATAACACTGTGTATGTACAAGCATGATCTC
>NW_021155943.1:0-226 GCF_002837175.3 Physeter macrocephalus | reverse complement strand
TGCCACCACTGATATTAATAGCCTTGGTGGAGCCGTGGTACACCTCCCACAGAATACCTGCAGCTCATGAACCAGAGGTGAGTCCTAGACTATGCACTGGGGTATCAGACATTTGGGGGCTTACCATGGACCTCCTTTTTTTGGCCAAGGCTGCACACATACCCACCCTTATAGTGAGGTCTAGAGGGAAGGCAACTTTACTTGTACAGACTGGGACTCAAAAATA
>NW_021155942.1:0-2187 GCF_002837175.3 Physeter macrocephalus | reverse complement strand
GCATCGGCAGGCGGACTCCCAACCACTGCGCCACCAGGGAAGCCCAATGATTCTTCTTTTGAATTGTATTATTAAAATGAAGTTACTACATTTCATATATATATATGTTAAAGTAAATGTTGCCACCTCTGTGTATCTACCTTCTGACACTATCAACTAATTTCAATACTGCACCTTGATCAAAGCATAGTGGTAATTATTTTATTGTCATTTTATAAGCCACATAATTATCACATGACTATAATTTTTAAAATAGGAAAAAAAATCACATTGTCTAAAAACATTCATAAAGTGCTACTTAAAATTTAGATTTGGCTGTTTTAAAAATAAAATCATTCCCTAAAGAATGAGAAAGTTTTAAGTGTGAGAATATTCTCTTGAGGAACACTGCAAAAAATTTCTAGAAATACTGTAAGCAGTAGCAATATTACTAAAATTGCAAAAGCTCTCTATGTAATTAAAGACAAAAAAACTCATTTGAATGTTAAAGTTCCACTGCATCTGTTGAAAACTAAGTTACGAAAACTAAGTTACAATCCTGTATATCATCCTTCTTTTTTTGGTGCAGAAGGTCCCTGATACAGATGCAAAACCTAGAGCTTTTTGAAGAGTGACATCTGGGCTACTAATAAACATAGAACAGGGTGAATGGGCCAGAGGTACTTCTAGAATCCACTGAAGCTTCAGTCTTCCCACTTGCCTGGAGTGAGACCTTTTGTTTCTTCCGAGTAGCAAAGGTTTCCAAGGTGCCAGTCTCTTCAGCAGCTAAAATCCAAAGTTTTTCTCTTCCTGCACCCCTACGTGTCAACAAGCGGTTGGGAGTTTGGGTTCGCATGGCTTTGGTTGTGTTGCAGGAGGTGTGGGAGGGGAGCAGGTAGAAAGGAATGATCTGCATGTAGCTCCTTCGGTCATGAAAGGTGTCCAGGGAGCCGCACAGACAGGCAGGCCAAGGAGAAAGCCAAGGTGTTTCCTGTCTTAACAGAGCTGGGCTCCTCTGGCTCTCCATTCTCTTTCACCATCTCTTTTATGATTAAAAACTAAAATACAGTTTTAGTGTGGTTTTCATTCCCCCGCTGTCAACACCACTTCTCAAAAAAATGTACACTTTTTGGATGAAACATAAACTAGGAAAGTTACAGTTCCTGACCATTCTCATTACATACAGCTGCCCCTTTTCCTGCCGTTCCTTCATCACACTTTACACAATTATTTTTTACATAGAGCTCAAAGGAAATCAATGTTTTATTAAATGTTTTATTTTTTTAATTTTTTTTTCAAAATGTAACAGTGGAACGCATCCAAAGAATTTACCTTAATCCCTAATACATGTAATAATTTCCAATACACCAGAGAAGAAAACTGTCCAGTCAACACTCCTCTGAGTGAGTGTGAGAGGAGATATGAAGAGGAAGATTGGAAAGAAAGGGCTCAGATTTATTTCTATATCATCTATTTGACTTCTCGGCTAAAACAGAATTAGTTTAAGTCACCACAAAATCAAGTTATAGTCTAAAGAAACAGTATTGATTTTTCTTTCCATCATTATAGACATGTATATTTAGTTTATTTTAAACCAGATTTCTCACTTTTATTTTCTAGCACAGAAAAGAACCTTTAAACAATTCATACTCATGGAAGATCAATCTGGAATTTTCAGTTTCCTTACTACTAAAGTAATTTTTAGACCTCTGATGTTGGAGAATCATGGTCATTTAATTAATAAATTTGGGGAAACATTTTCTCATATTTTCTAATAGTTTTACATTTTAGAATAAAAAGAGTTTCGCCCTTTAAAATGTTTTCTACTTGATGAATGTCTTCTTTTTTCAATTTTATTTTCTAGTTCAGGAATGTGAAACAGCTCAATAGGAAATACAGTAAGTATTTGCCTGTGGATAACTGGCCTTGATTGCTATAACCGGGGCACGAACCCGCGTCCCCCGCATCGGCAGGCGGACTGTCAACCACTGCACCACCAGGGAAGCCCGAGGCTAGTACTTTTTAAAATGCTATATTAGCCACTAGGGAAAGTGAGCATGATGGCCTCTTCTAGATGTTGCTTTAGCATATCACACACCTACTTTGTAATCTACATAATTGCTAGTGTCTGCACCAAGCTTGTTAAAATAAATGTTTCCAAGTGTCAGGATCAAGGTTCTTTTTTTTTTTTTTTTTTTTTTTTTTTTG
>NW_021155941.1:1474-2187 GCF_002837175.3 Physeter macrocephalus | reverse complement strand
GACTGTCGTGTTCTGAGAAACATAAGTGCGCACCATACTCTACCGGAAAGGTGGAAGAGGACAAGGATGCAGCACGTACTTGGCGTGCGCACGGTTTGCCTCAAGGTCTCTGTCCTATGGAATGTAGGCACTCGCCAGCCTATGCGTCTCGCACGTCGTGTAGGCGGGCGATGCTGCTGGGCATATATAACGCTACAACAGCCCGAGTGCGGTGCAGAAACTTACACTAGTACGAAGGACTAGTGCGTTACGTTCCTTCGTACTGCTCCACTTCTTGCATCTCGGCATTGACACTGGTGCCCCTAAGAACCTGAACAGGTAGCACTGGTTCTGGTCCACAGTACAAGCCTACCCCTTCAACGCTTACAAAGTAAACTGCTTGTCTTGGTGTTTGTGACGTGGATTGCAGAAGAGGCGTGTCTGGGTGAGTAGGATGTCTGCACGCTGAATCGCCGCACCTATCAACATTTTCTCGTACACTTACAGGCATACCTGCAGCTGTATCTCTTGGTTCATGTTGTTCGAAGCACTCACGCTCTGTGGTCATTCTCTTTGTGCCCTTAACTGTGCTAAAAGACCCAGTGGTAATTATTTTTGATTATGCAACGCTCCATAAACGCTATCTCAGTAGTCACGCTAGAGCTCGTTGCTAATAGATTGGTAGGGTATCTGTCATCCTCCTATGTAACCATCCTTAAGACGCCTTGCACTCG
>NW_021155941.1:0-1103 GCF_002837175.3 Physeter macrocephalus | reverse complement strand
TAAGGAACGCGTGTGCAAGCAATAAGATGCCAACAGTCTTGCTGAATTCGATAAGGGAAAGCCAACTACCTCCAAGCAAAAGCTCTAAGTATTTCACATAGATACGGCTTCGTCAAGTACCGCAAACGTATGCTTGAACAGTTGTGAAGCTTGCAGTTGAAAGGCTAATCGCTCTTCTATCTTCAGTCTCCTCAGTCCCACACATGGAAATTCTTTTTGTTGATCACACCAAATTACGCAACCGTCGAACTGGATGCACTTCTGGCACTATCCTTCAATTCGTGCTTCGTAGGGCCCTGTGAGCAGGTCTAACGGTTTGGGGGATAAAGATTGACTCGTGCATTGCCCGTATCCAGACCTACATGCACTCCCGCCGAAAATTCAACTGCCGTCGATCGCTTTCCTCTTCGGCAGTGTAGATGGGACTTGTGAGGGCCCGTCACCACAAGTGTACTTGATTTAACCGTTTTCTTCAGAGGACAGGGAGGTTGCAGTCTATGGATAGCGCAGATGACAAGGACATCTTTTCTATGTCTACGTAATGTGCTTCCCCTACTCAAGGTCGAGCCCCGTCCCGCCTGCGCTTCGCCTTCCCTAGCTGTCTTCAAGGGATAATTCAGTGCGGACAGTGGCTCGCTGATACTGTCGGCACCTCATCTCATAAAACCCACTCTCTACACCTGACGTGTTAGTGCCCCTTTGCAAAACGGAGCGTGCAGACTTTGGTTTCTCGCCAGGGAAGTCACAATTATGGAGTACCTCACTCAGCACGTTAGCTAGTTGCTCCTTTGTCAGTCACGTACTCGGCGGCTTGTGACGATGCAGAAGAGACTGCGTAGCCCAGAACCGTCTTACGTCACCCATGTTGCAACCGCATGTGAGCATTTGACGCTTGTCTCCTTTCAGTGATCACCTGCGCCTGCGCGGTACAGACCGCGGTTGTGAACTTATCGCCCGCTTACCGTCTGAAACTACAATCACCATTACTCCGCCAGTCCTTCACTGCTGACTTCCGCAACGCCCTTCGGACGGTAGCGTTCTGGAAACGAAGACGACGTTTCGTACTACCTCGCAGTACATTTCAGTGCCGAATTATCCTGACT
>NW_021155939.1:1940-2187 GCF_002837175.3 Physeter macrocephalus | reverse complement strand
CTAACAGTGTTGTCCATGTGCCATCCATAGCCACGCTCGGCACATCCCTCGTAGGCGCCCCTGCTGCAGACGCGGCGCCGAGCCGCTGTGCCCGATATATACTCTTGACACCTCAATCGTGGACGGTCGGCAGCAAACGACTCACTAAGAGCTGTTTAGGGCGCGGAGAACAGAACCCCATTGCCGGCATACGTTGTCAGAAACTCAACCTTACGGAGCCTTATGTCCAAGAGCATCCATCGGCACA
>NW_021155939.1:0-269 GCF_002837175.3 Physeter macrocephalus | reverse complement strand
AGCAACACTCGTCCAGCCGTCTCTTTCTGCTTCTCTTCATTGCGCACACTCTCATGCATTCGTGGACGACGCATCCATAGCTACTGCCATCCTCGCCTTAACGCACCACGCTAACTACGTTTGTTTCCCCCATGGCTATGCGACATCAGCCTTCGCCAACTACCCCATACAACGAGACGCTCAAAACAGAGAGCAGACGAGCCGCCGTCCCCAGTGGTGCACAAGCGAATGGACTTCACAACATCCCTATGCTCTCCTGAGCGCAGAGC
>NW_021155938.1:2014-2187 GCF_002837175.3 Physeter macrocephalus | reverse complement strand
TGTAGAGTACGGGTTCATATGCACTCAATCAGCTTTGCTTTCCTTCAGCGCAGTAGGCGACAGGCGCCCGACAGGGAACTCTTTCACTGCTTCCCTACGTCACAGTTCCACATACATCAACTGCACGTGACGGTCTGCAGGCTATCCCTGGAGAAGGGCACACACGTTTATAC
>NW_021155938.1:0-176 GCF_002837175.3 Physeter macrocephalus | reverse complement strand
CTTTCCTTACTCGTGCGCATGCTGGACCTCAGCATGTACTGTCTCTTGCAGAGCCTCACCGGTGTGCATGTTATGGAGGCTTTATGCAGGTGTGTATCTACATGGAGGAAGAAACGGTTAGATACGCTTAAGTGAAATATTTGTAAATATGGGTACATGATAATACCCTTCTGTAC
>NW_021155937.1:0-2187 GCF_002837175.3 Physeter macrocephalus | reverse complement strand
AATCAACCAACCAACCAACATTTATTGAGCATCTACTTTGTGCCTTTCTTTACCATTTCCCTATATTTATGGTAAAGTAAGGTTTATTAATTTCATTTAACAGATGATAAGAAATGGCAGCTCAGATCATTTATTTTCTAAGACCTTACAGTCATAAAGCCTGGTTGAACTTGTTCTCCCAATCTTAGTTCTTTGTAAGACACCTAAAACATTGTACTCCCAAGGAATTTAGGCACTTTAGGTTTGTTGGTTTTTCTCTGAGGCCTTTTGCTATTGAGATTCAAATGATTGTACTTATTCATTCTTGTCAGAAACAAAGAATCACAATTGCTCTGATCCTTTGTTAGAACTTGTGCGAGGGGATTTCACATCTGAAATCCCCTCTGATTATCCATTCATACCTTCACCCAGCGCTGAGCTTCTACTGTATGCAAAGCATAGCAATGAATAAAGATTCCTCTACTCTCAAGTTGCTTACATTCTAGTAGGAGAGACATGTCTATTAATAACTAGCAATTAGCAGGCATGACAGGAGTTAATTTTGTCAAAAAGAGAGTTAAAGTCTGGACAGGTAAAGCGACTGGCCAGAGATCAGCGAGTTAGTTGTAATGCCGTGCAATTTTAGATATTGCCTGCTTATAGATTAAGCTCTATGCTGGGCCATTTGTAGATATCACTTCACCGATTTCACCCCCCAATCCTATGCAATAGATAGCATTGTCCCCATTTTGTTGATGGTGGAAGTGAGACTTAGAGGCTTTAAGCAACTTGGCCAAGGTTACCACCTTGTAAGGGTCAGAGTTAGGGTTATAACCCAGCTATACTTGCTGCCACAGTCTTCTTTCTTCCCCAACCCTTGCTTCCCCATAGGCAAGATATGGGGAATGTCACTGGGGAGGCCTAGCTGTTCTCCTGCTTTCAAGTTTGTAGATGATGACTTCATTGGAAGTTTACCCCAAGGCTGGGCTCCAGCAGAGAGGGAAGGGGCTGCCCAGCAGTGAGGCTGACCTCATGGGGCTGGCTGAGGGGTTGCCTGGGGGCAGTGATGGTCCTTTTTCACACGGGGCAATTACTCAGAAGGAGGGTCTGCCGGTGGGAAGTGCCTTTCACGCCAGAAGTGCTCTTCCCAACAAGAGGATTATCGAACCATCCATGAAGAGGGACAACCCTTCAAGACAAGGACACAAGAGATATTGGTAGTTAACCATGTGTTTTCCTGCCCAGAGCTAAGCCCAAACATGGCAATGCAGAGGATCACAAGTGGAATCATTGGTGTTGAGGAAGGGCATGGGAGAATAGATACTTGTTAAGCACAAGGACGTCCCATTTCCTTGCACTGAACTTGTAGGGTGATTAAAAACAGCCTTACATTGTAAGAACACGGGTCCAGAGAGGTTATTTTACTTGCGCGAGGTTGCCCAGCTTGACCGTCAGTTCACACATATTACCATGGAGACACCCATCATTTCTGCCCACATAGGACTTTTCTGGTCTTACAGACCTCTCCCTCCTCCCCTCTCCTCCTCTCCCTTCCCCTCCCATCTTCTCTCCTTTCCACTCCCCAGCAGAGGCAATCTCTTTCTGCTCTGGAGAAATCTTTCTTCCTTTGTGTTTCTTCAGGACTCTCTCCTTAAGTCTGTAAATCCTCTTCCCCTAAAGGCTTTGACTTTTCCAAAAAGCAAAAGTTAAAAATGCTCTCATATTCTTCCTGTTTTCAGCCCTGACACATGCCACCCTGGAGGCAAGGAGGGTAGAACCCATGATCTGCTTAAATGGTAAAAAAGAAAAGGGGAAAATACAGAGAGGAAAAAAAACACATAGATCAGGATCTCAAAACAGTATCCCATTTCCTTGCAATATTTCCTTTAAGCTTTTGAGGTGGGTACTATTAATTCATGTCCAATTAACAGATGAGGAAGCTGAAGTTCAGAAAGGTTATGTGACTTCTCTAAGGTAACACAGCTAGGAAGTGGATCCAGGATTCAAACCCAAGCTTGTAAGACCCCAGTAGTCAAGATTTTAACCACTGTGTTCTACTAACGCACTACCTATGAGAAAATAATATCAAACTTGTCCAGAGACGAGAACTGACTTGCCCAAGATCGTTCAACAAGTCAGCAGAATGGGAGCCACATTTGCCGATCAGAGGCTCATCCGTCAGTACATACATATAATGTGCACCACCTG
>NW_021155936.1:0-2187 GCF_002837175.3 Physeter macrocephalus | reverse complement strand
TTCAACGTCCCTTATGCTGCCTTGCAGCCTCCTGAAATTCCGTGATGGTGTCCGGCCGCTAGGCTGTAGTGGAACTCATCGTGCCGTGCTCTAGAGCCTAAGGGAAACTGGACAGGAGCACGTGCCTCGAGGTTAGGGCGTGAGGAGCCATGCACAAGGTGGCTTGCAGCTGTATCCATGAGGTCTTAATGGCTGTTCTGCTTTGTGAAAGGAAGTCTCCTTTTCCGGATTCTGTGCCCCTCGGGTGTGCCTCATTTTCCCACCAAGATCACTGAGTACCTCCAGAACCCTGTGCGCATGATGAGCAACGTCGAGGCCCATAGGTCCCTCGGAGGCCGTCTGTGTAAGCCGAGTGAACGGGCAAACTTTTGCACGTTACTTCAGGAGAGCTACATTTCCAAAGCCCTTGAACAGCCTAAGGACCACATTTCTACCTTCCACCGTGCCCTGGAAACTTGGTCAAGGCCCTCGTCTGAGTTGCCAGGAGAAAACACTCTGCTTACTATTCTTCGAGGACATCTCACCGTACCTCACTCTACGTAAGGTGAAATTCAGCATGCTAATATGGTGTGGCGCTCACGGAACACTCAACGTGAGCACTTGCCTGGAGGTATGGCCCTGTATTGCAGTGCAGACGGGGACGCGGGCAGAAGTTTCAGTGAGGCCGTAGTCACTGCTCTGTATTATTTTCAAGGCAGTAGGCTTTTCAGGAACCCTAGTAGTTTTGCGTGGGCATCGTATTCCTTTCAAAAGCTCTTAGCAGCCTCAGTCTACCCCGTACCTGCCTAGCCACATCCCGGCCCGTAGCCCTTCCGAGTCACTCTGTGTATGCCGAGTGTAGGGCAACACATTACACTCTTGGGAGAGCTTGATTTCCAGAGCACTCTCACAGCTTCACCAACACCTTTCTAGCCAGTTTCACCATGCAGGGGATGTCGGTCTCATTGCCCTAGTCTGAGTTGCACTGAGAAATACACTTGGCTTTGCATTCTTTCAGGACTTCGTCCCTGAAGTCATAGGAGCCTCGCGTGAGCTCCGTATTCCCTGCAAGAACACTGAGTACCCCCAGGCTCCACTGGTACTGCTTAGCAATATCCAGGCCCGTAGGCCTTCGGAGTCACTCTGTGTATGCCAAGTGTAGAGCAACACACTGCAGTCTTTCTTCGCAGAGCTTGATTTCCCCAAGACTCCCACAGCTTCGCGCACACCGTTCTTGCCACTTCCTGCAGGCCGTGGAAGGTGGACACATTGCCGTAGTCTGAGCTGCACTGAGAAAAACACTCGGCTTCGCATGCAATCTAGGACCTCCTACCTGAAGTCACCTTGCCTCTGGGAGAAAGTCGGCTTGCGTTCCTAGTTCAACTAAAGCCCATTTCTTCGTGGAGCACAGCAGGCTTTTGAAGAGCCACAGGCCCGGAGGCCTAGCCAGGTCGTTTCATGGTTGAGGCAGTTCGCTGGATGCGGAACACGGTGTTTCGAGAAGTCGATTCACGGAAACAACCACTGTGTACTCAGTGTCTCTTCTGACTTGTAAGAAACCACAGGGATGTATGCTGCGTGTGCCTATGGAAATGGGGGCCCGACGGTACTAAGCCTGCCTTCCCCATTTCAAAGTTCCCTTATGATGCCTTGAAGCCTCCTGAATTTCCGTGATGGTGACAGGCCTCTAGCCACCGTAGGCATGGCTCTGGGAAGAAAATGAGTATTCTCTAGCTACACGGAGTGCTTCCAAGGCTGTAGTGGAACTCATCGTGCCGTGCTCTAGAGCCTAAGGGAAACTGGACAGGAGCACGTGCCTCGAGGTTAGGGCCTGAGGAGCCATGCACAAGGTGGCTTGCAGCTGTTATCCATGAGGTCTTAATCGCTGTTCTGCTGTGTGAAAGGAAGTCTCCTTTTCCGGATTCTGTGCCCCTCGGGTGTGCCTCATTTTCCCACCAAGATCACTGAATACCTCCAGCACCCTGTGCGCATGATGAGCAACGTCGAGGCCCATAGGTCCCTTGGAGGCCGTCTGTGTAAGCCGAGTGAACGGGCAAACTTTTGCACGTTACTTCAGGAGAGCTACATTTCCAAAGCCCTTGAACAGCCTAAGGACCACATTTCTACCTTCCACCGTGCCCTGGAAACTTGGTCAAGTTCCTCGTCTGAGTTGCCAGGAGAAAACACTCTGCTTACTATTCTTCGAGG
>NW_021155932.1:1895-2187 GCF_002837175.3 Physeter macrocephalus | reverse complement strand
GGGTGAGGAGGCCACTGCTGCAGCAGAGGAGCGCCAGTTGTTGTGTGTGGAGGATATGCATCTCTGGAGACGAGACAGGAGCTTCATGCTGGCACAGCTGCAGTACGCAGCATGGACTGCTGCATGCATCTGCAGTCAAATAGATTTCACGCGAGACTTCTGCAGAGGGCCTCGGCTGGAAGACCAAGCAGCAGGAGCAGCAGCTTCCACAGAAGAAACAGCAGGCGTCGCAGCGGCAGGAGGCGCTGCAGCAGCGGGGCGAGGCGGCCCAGCAGCTGCAGCAGCCCCAGCG
>NW_021155932.1:0-192 GCF_002837175.3 Physeter macrocephalus | reverse complement strand
CCTGTCTACCATCTGCGGAAGAAGAGACGCAGGCCACGAGCGCATGCGAAGCGATTCAATCGCTCTCCATTCATCTGCCATCGTTGCTGCAGCTGCTGCTGCCGACTGGCTGCAGCTCCCCAAGCAGCAGCAGCAGCAGCCTACGCCTGAGTCTGTCGGTCTCCACCGCACTGCTCTGCTTGCAAATTCTTC
>NW_021155931.1:0-2188 GCF_002837175.3 Physeter macrocephalus | reverse complement strand
TATGGCCAGGGCTTGTGCCCCTGGGGTCAAAACAAATCCTAAATATTGAACCCACTGCTGGGAGATCTGAGCCTTTGTTGGAGAGACTTTTATATTCCCTTCTGACAGAAAATTTAGGACCCTAATGGTATTTTGATCTGAAACTTGTTTGGTCTCACTACTTATCAATAAATCAACATATTGTAGCAGAGTTCCCTTCTCAAGGCTCAGTTCCCTCAGTTCCCTTGCTAACGTGTTTCCAAAAGATGGGGGCTGTCCCAAAACGCTGACGAAGCACTGTTCACGTATATTGGGTAGCATCCAGGGTGTCAGGGTTCCTCCATTCAAAGGCAAAAAGGTATTGAGACTCAGGATGTAGGGGAATACAGAAAAGTGCATCTTTGAGGTCCAAAACAGAGAAATACTGGGTGCTCCCTGGCACTTGGGTGAGGAAGGTGTATGGGTTTGGCACCAACGGGTGAATAGGGATGAGTGCCTCATTCACTGCTTGTAAGTCTTGCACAAACCAATACTCCCCGTTAGGCTTCTGAATGGGGAGGATCGGGGTGTTGCAAGGGGATTGGCAGGGCCTAATGAGTCTGTGTTTTAGGAATTTGCTGAGCAGCAATTGGATTCCCCTCAGGGCCTCAGGCTTTAAAAAATCTTTTCCAGGGGTATTTTTCCCCAGGCTTTAACCTTATGTTTATTGGGGGAACAGATTTTGCCCTTCCTGGCGCTGAGGTATCCCAAACTGCAGGATCTACTTGTTCCCTAATTACTTGGGGAATGTCTTGGGGAATATTTTGATGACCAGCAGGTGGGTCATCTGGGGCTACCAACAGATGCATTCTCTGCTTGAATTCTCTACCTCCTAAGAATATACTGGCTCTTAACTTATTTAGCAAATCTCTTCTGAGGAGGAGGACAGGGCATTCCGGCATATACAAAAAGGAGTGAATAATAATAATGGATCTGACTCTGTGGGCAAGGGGAGATGTAAATCACCTTACTTTTGGCTGTCTATCAACTCCTGTCACAGTACAATCTGTGTTGGAGAGGGGGGCAGCTGGCCAAGTCAGAACAGAGCAGGTGGCTCCAGTGTCTACAAGAAAGAAATTCAGTTCTCCTACCTGTCACATCGAGGTTGACCCGAGGCTCCGCTAGATCATCCTCCTCTGATGAGGATGGATCGAGTGGGATCTGGAGCTGGGAAGGCACTCAGGCCCCATCAGTCAGTGTGCAGGAATCTCTCATTGGAGAGAACTGTAAGGAACTGGGGCCAGTCAAGGTTGCCCCTTGGGTGCCTCACAGGAAAGTGCTCAGGACATTCCCCCTTCCAGTGCCCTGCCTTCCAACAAAAGGCATACTTGTTCGAGCCCAGGCAGCTTCTTGGCAGTCTGTCCAGGCTTCTTGGCCCTCCAGCGTCCCCTCGAGATGGTGGGTGGATCAGAGCAGCCAAAAGTTGTGTTTTCTTTTTTAGCCTCTTATCCTTATTGGACTCCTCCATTAAGTCACGGTTGTTATAGACCTTGAAAGCCTCCTCTACCAAGTTTGACAGTGGGGTTTGGGGCCCAGACTCAAGCTTTTGTAATTTTCTCCTGATACTCAGGAGTAGCCTGGGTGATAAAATTCATGGCCAATAGTGTCCTCCCTTCTGTGGACTCAGGGTCTGTACTGGTGTACTTCCTGAATGCCTCTGTCACTCAGCTCAGGAAGACTGTTGGGTTTTCATCTATTTCCTTTGAAACTTCTCGGACCTTATCATAATTTACAGGCTTCACCATACACCTTTTCATTCCTTCTGATAGACAAGTAATATAATGTCTCATGCCAGCCTGGCTTACCTGACCTTCATAGTCCCAGTGTGGGTCATGTTCTGGGACTGGATCCCCACCCACCTGAAAAATTTGGCGGTGTGGATTGGTGGCCAATAGGCCATCTGAGTGTTCCCTGGCCTTTCTCAGTATACGCTCCTTTTCATCTGGGGTGCAACAGTAGGCCAGAATAACCATGATGTCCTGCCAGGTGAGAGAGAATGCCAACCCCAGCCTGATAAATTTGTCCCTAAACTTGTCAGGGTTCTCTGAGAACCTGCCAAAATTCTCCTTACAAATTCCTAAGTCTCTCATTGAGAAGGGGACATGCACTCCAGTAGTGCTTCAGTTTCCATCAGCTACTTCCTGAAGGGGTAGAGGCCTTGTGGGGCAGA
>NW_021155930.1:1983-2188 GCF_002837175.3 Physeter macrocephalus | reverse complement strand
CGCTTCTCCTAACGGTCCACGAGACTGACATCACAGGATCCTGGATACCTGCTGAAGGGGCCTCTTGACATGCCGATTGTCCTTATCGAATGCAGATGGAATAGAAATGTGACATATTTGTTTCAGCCTCATGTACCACCTGTTTGAACTCGTAGTACGTAGATAGGGGAAATGTGAATAAGCACCTGCAGTCAAGTTATCCGCC
>NW_021155930.1:0-1268 GCF_002837175.3 Physeter macrocephalus | reverse complement strand
ATGAACGCCGTCGGTTTCGTAGTTTCGCTACAATTCGAGGAAGTGCTTCTTCAGCTCGCCCGCGGGTTGTCAAACCGGGGGGGGCAGTTGCTGCTCAATTCCGGCGGGTCGTTGGGCGTAGGCGGTCCGACGAGGAGGACGTGACGCAGTCCGAGAGTTTCCAAGATGAACGGCATCGGGACATCTCCCGACATCCAGCACCAGGTTACATTCTGGTAACGGGGGACGATGTGGGAGAAAGCGATGCCTCTGCGCCCAGATCAGGGCAGAACGCCAGAAAAGGTGATGTGTCTGCGCCCAAATCAGACGCTGCCCCGCCGTCATCCAGGATGATGCGGATGATATGCTCTACGATTAACAGAACGATGAAGATTGTGCGTCACTCTTTCCCCCACGCAACATCCACACCTCAATTGCAAAGAATTTCTGTCGAGGATATGCAAGAAGTTAACGCCCCAGGAAAAGAAGTTCTGATTTCGTTCGTAATACCAGCTTTGTCGAGTGCGGAGAAGTTGTCAATCTTGGAGTCTGTATTTCCAGTGAGTCAAACCATACTAGCGAAATCAGCGTTCCTAGGCAGAGATGTCGAAGTCAGAAAACTTGGTGGCTACCTTTCCGTCCTTGCAAACGGTAAGGAGACGAAGTACACCCCGTTTCTCGTGTGGCACAAGCACCAGACAACGCTAAAAAAAGACGCGCTAAGGCAAGTCGGAGAGGTACTGGCAGCCGAGACAAATCTTGCGAGTGTGTGCAACCTAAACTCGCTGCAAATCCTCCAAGGAAAATATCGCCTTTTCACCGTAGAAGATCTTTCGCTTTTCCCTGGCGGAAGCCCTGTCCTTGTAGATACGACTTTTACCTGCGCGAACGCCGCTCTTCTCGTGGACGTA
Organism: Physeter macrocephalus; assembly: GCF_002837175.3. Classification (NCBI taxonomy): domain Eukaryota; kingdom Metazoa; phylum Chordata; class Mammalia; order Artiodactyla; family Physeteridae; genus Physeter; species Physeter macrocephalus. Next base: position 378 of record NW_021155930.1, on the reverse strand, counting down.
GTAGTAACTGATTTGCACCGTATGCTACCTCTGAAAGGAGCGTTCTTCTTCGGGAGGAACACAGAAACTGTTAAACTGGCGAGACTAAGTTTGTCTTACCAGATTTGTGGCACTGTCGTAACACTGGTAGGTAGCGGTCTGGTGCTGCCCCAGTTTTCCACCTAGTCATTCCATATCAAACTATCGGGTACTGCTTATCTCAAAACTTCCCTACAGCCTCGCCGCGAGAGGTACTGGCAGCCGAGACAAATCTTGCGAGTGTGTGCAACCTAAACTCGCTGCAAATCCTCCAAGGAAAATATCGCCTTTTCACCGTAGAAGATCTTTCGCTTTTCCCTGGCGGAAGCCCTGTCCTTGTAGATACGACTTTTACCTGCG
>NW_021155929.1:0-2188 GCF_002837175.3 Physeter macrocephalus | reverse complement strand
AGCGAGACGCATGATGAACGCTTTGTTCTGTTGCTCCTAAGGGCCTCCCTCGGTACCGTACACGTAATATATATACTAAGCGGTGCCCGAGACAAACGCAGCGTCCTTAGCAGTCACACAGGTTTTGCTGGCCTTTCCCTGCTCATTCACAAGAGGCAAATAAGGCGCGGCGCTCTACTTCACTGTAAGCAAATACCCCTGATACTGGAGCTGTTGTATATCTTAGGTGCACAGAGATCCCTGTCTCAATGCTTGAAAGATTCATTTCCGCAGACTTCATGCGTGGCTTTTCCCTCTCTTTGTGGGACTTGCAATCCGTAATTCGCTTCATGACCCCATGCCACCCGCAGGGACTGCTGCTGCTGTTGGAAGGATACAACACTCTTGATGCTGCCCGCCACTATCTTTTCAGTTGCGGCAGACTCCGGGAGGCAGTTCGCAACGAATTAAGCACCGTGTGAGCTGAAGACCTTGTTGTACAGGCGCCACCAGTCTCCAAACCTTGCATTTTAACAGACAGCAACGAATGCCACCACGCAAAAAAGGCGGCGGGGTGAAGAAGCTGCCGCGATACCAGAGGCAGTAGCGGCTGCAGCAGCTGAGATAATTGCGGATTCAGAAGACTTGACACACGAGTAGCGGCAGAAGTAAGTGTCCCAGATGGCGACTCGGTGAAACCAGCATCGAACCATCGCAGATTTCCAACAGTACTATCGGTCCGAAAAGCACTAGAACCCCCCGTACTTGTTCAAGCAAATCGCCCGCTTCTCCACTGAACGGCCATAGCACCACTGACTTAACGATCATACAAGCAAAAGATTGAGGGTCGACAATGAATGGACCAGTACGAACATAAGCGCACACCAGACACTGAAGGTCTGGGCAGAAAGTTTACAGTTTGTCCTCCCAGCAGAGCCACCAAGCAGATCGGCAGTCAGCCCTTCCGTAGCAGTGCTAATAGTAGAGGGACAGAACATATTCTCCATTCTAGGTCGTCTTATATCACCAGCAGATCACCACGCCCCCGACAAAGAACTCCTCACCTTACGGCGCCACCCGGACTGCAACAGCACAGCGAGACGGAGCAAAATATGGAGAAGAAAACCACTCGGAAGCGGCAAAGCTTCACAATTGAGACAAGTAGCTACAGCTGTTTTGTAGGTTCCGGAGAGCGGGCATCAGAAAGAACTTTGTGGGTAACACAACACTAAATGATAGGCTGTTAGGCTGGAGCAGTGAACATCGTCCAAGCCGCCGTGTCTACGGGTCGCATCGAATTCATTTAGCTACTCTTCCAGTATAATAGTACCCTTGCGTGCAGGGGGCACCCACCGACAGACAGAGGTTGCCCCAGACCAGAACAGGCGCAAGCATGAAGTGGAGGCGCAACACCAGCTTGATTACCACCTGAAAATATTCTACAAGTACAAGGGCCCGCTGTGCTCGTCGTGCCTGGTTTGCCGTACACCTGTACGACCCCTGTCAGATCCAGAATAAGGGAGTACCAGACCTCCGTGTCACCTACCTCCTTGTACCCTTATGATGACTAAACGCTGCAGAAAACATGCTTTACGGAGATTTGTGGCACAGTGGGGACAGAAGAGTAACTATTCGATTCCGTTTTTGTTTAAAGCGCGTTCGTCTATGCAGGAGTCGGAGACGGCCGGACCTTTGTCTCCTATTCACCACACTATTGCAGGTGATTTTATAATTTTCTGGAACGGTCTTGTATCCTCCGATACTAAGACACAAGAGAGTTCCAAAGGGGACGGCTGAAGATTGTCTCACGCCCGTTCTCCGTATGGTCTCCACCGCTGGGCCTCGTTGGGTGGTACGCTATCAGTCCTACTGTGTTGTTCTGGCGCCCCGCTTCTCTTCGATTGCAGTGGGGAGAGTTCTTGCGCCCTGCATCGGGTGTTGCGAATTAGACCCTGTTCTGGCACGTTTTCTCTATCGAAAGTCATTTGTTGCGCTTCTGCTCACTGGAGTATCGTCTGTGGTGAGGTGGGAGGGCATTCTGTGGTCTACCTCTAATGCTCGTAAGCGGGACCGCGGGGTGCCGCGGCTACTGGCGCGGGCGTGCGGCCCGGCCTTAATGGTACTCCGGCAGCAGAGGTATTGCTTCGCTTTCGGTAGGGCGAGGGACTCTATTTGAAACCAACGAGAAGGAAGAGCGTAGCTGTCTGTC
>NW_021155928.1:0-2188 GCF_002837175.3 Physeter macrocephalus | reverse complement strand
AAAGAGAATACGACCCTGCCAGTCAGGCTCATAGTAAAGTCCATGTATTGAATCCGGGAGGGCCACAGCCTCAGAGCTGCCTGGAATATACTGCTGCTGCCAGTCGTACGTCCTGGAATGTCCTTCGTAGGAAAAGGGCGTTCTCCGCGACCAATAGCGTGCTTGCAGTTCCTTGCATGAGGCCTCCCCAAGTCGCCAGTACTGAAGGAGAATACGAACATTGCCAGCCAGGCTCATAGTAAAGGCCATGTGTTGCATCCACAAGATTTGGCGCACAGCAGTTGCCATGTAAAGGTAATCCATGTAGTGCCTTCAGGCTAGTCACCTTTGCAGGACTAGTGGACTCCTGTGTCCTCAGCACCTCCAATGGAAGAACACCGCCTCCCCAATATCTCTTCCTGTGAGACTTCACCACCCTCAGGGACCTTGGGCCTCCGGTTTTCTCTCACTCCAGAGTGAAAGTCGACACACCGCTTTCTTCGCTGGATAGAGAGAAGTCCGAGCTTTCTTCGTTCCACCAGAACACAGGTTCAGCAGTTCTTTCAGGTGTACGGACATTGGCTCCCAAGCCCTGCACCAGGGCTGCCGTGAAGGAGCACTCTCCTTTAGGCTTCCTCTTGGGCACCCTGATTTGCCGCCTCTCCATGCGAAGCAGACTGTTGAGTTTCGATGCAGCCGGACAAGGGCACAGGTTTCCCCGTAGACACCAACTACCCTTTCATTAGGTGTTCGGACGTCGAGGCCTAACCCAAGGCAGTAAGTACTTCACGCCACTCACCTCACGCAGAACTGCCTTGGTACGAAGTTTGAACAGGGGAGGACAGGGCACTGCTTGAGACTCTTTGCCTTTGCCAGAAAGTACACGTCATATGCAGGATGTAACTTGGATATTAGTACCCTACGGTGAAAAGTACTCTTTTAGCCACCGGAGGAGTGCATGATTGCTGCGGCATCAAGGTTCCTGAGAAACAGTGTTGCCTGTCTCGCCTTCTCAGCTAGAATGCCTTTGTGGAGAAAAGAGCGAGTTCCTAGAGAAACCGAGTGTGTCCCGTGCCTCCCGGGTGGCCTCCCAGGGCCCTCATTGCCAACGTGAAAGCTATGCCTGTCCACAAGATTGAAAGTATCGTTCAGATGTTCCTTCCACGAATTGAGGCTTTCGGTGGTGTTCCTTTGACTTGGGGAGAAATAGACCTGGACGTCGAGTATGCTTTTCATACGACACCTGCGCCCTCACCGGGTGCCAGGGAGGAGCAATGCGTAGAGGATCAATCTTCTCGGCTGCCTGCACAGCATTACGCTACCTAAGGCCTCCGATTTCCTCTGTGAAACAGAGTGAAAAGCAACCCCCTGCTTTCCACTCCACATATCTAGGTGGCCAAAACCTTCAAAGACCTCCGCAACACAGCTCTAGCTGGTCTTAGCTCGAATGCCAGTGGCTCTCAGTGCAGAGCGTGCGCTGCCACGAAAACACTCTTTTTGCAATCTCCGTTCTGGGGCACGTACTTACCTGGCCTCTGTCTATTACACGCAGAAAGTATACATTCCTTGCAGCCTTGAAAATGTATAGATTCCCTTGCACAATACCAGGCTTAGGGCAGTGGCGAGCTCACGTCGTAACCTACCTAAAGCCATAAGTCCCGTAGACCATTCACACGTTGCCCAACTCCCTGGCTCTCAAGTAATCCGGGTACCTGCCAGAGTGCTCCTTCTGCCTCTTTTCACACGCTGGAAACTCAAGGTACTTGGGCAGTTTTCCACTCTTGGATTGGCAATGGATGCGAAGGGTAGAACTTCCCAGCTGTAAAGAAGGACCGCTACAGCCTCAAAGCGGCCCGGAACATACTGCTGCTGCCAGTCTTACGTCCTGGAATGCCCTGCTTAGGAAAAGGCCGTTCTCCGCAGACCTGGAGCGTGCTTCCAGTTCCTTGCATGAGGCATCCCAAAGGCGCCAGTACGAAAAGAGAATACGACCCTGCCAGTCAGGCTCATAGTAAAGTCCATGTATTGCATCCACAAGATTAGGCGTCCAGCGTTTGCCATGAAAAGGTAATCCATGTAGTGCCTTCAGGCTACTCACGTTTTCAGGACCAGTGGACCCCTGTGTCCTCATCACCTCCAATGGAAGAACACCGCCTGCCCAATATCTCTTGCTGAGAGACCTCACCACCTGCAGGGACCGTGGGCCGCC
>NW_021155927.1:1964-2188 GCF_002837175.3 Physeter macrocephalus | reverse complement strand
CGCGTGAGGTTCACATAATAACAACCGTAAATACGGAATGCTCCGAACCGGTATTGGTACTACCTCGAAAGTACAAATTCTAAATCAGAGCAGTGTTAATGGTGACCAACTGGTAACCCTGCCATGCGTTCGTGTGCCTCTAAAGCGGGTGTGAGCACCGCACAGAAGGCTTTTCGTTTTGAGGATTTGAACGACGTCCGCAAGGCCGGCCATATGATATTCAT
>NW_021155927.1:0-920 GCF_002837175.3 Physeter macrocephalus | reverse complement strand
GAAAATCAAGAACTTTCATTCCTTCGTGTATTCCATGGCTCAGCGCATGGTGAGCACTGCAGCAAGGAAGTATTTACTGAAAAACTGCGAGGTCGCTGGTTCGTGGGGCGCCGATAATTCGTATTAGTACCTCTTTGTTCTGGGTTATGCCGTGTCTTTGCTTTCAGGCCACAGCTGGCCCGTTGTAATTTGGATGCGTCAGGATTAATCCAAGGGAGTCTCTAGGAAAAAGGTTCCTCGGTTCTGGTACGTTGTGGTCGGTAGCAGAAGCAAAGTCTTCAGAGCGGAAGGGCAGACAGGCACCAGCTAACTGTGGCAGCTGCACGCAGCGGCATCGGCTGCAATCGCAAAGGCAACCACTGGTACTGAGGAGGTGATCCTAAAACAGTCTGCTACCAGAGACGGCGACGCTACGAATAGAACGCATGAGTATCTGATTGCGGTGATGAACAGTGTGTATCGCAAACAAACTGGACATTCTTTTAATGGAGCCGTGTTTGATTAGCGGCCTGCGGATACGGTTGCTGCGACACGTCGGGAACGAGCGCGAGGAGACGATAAGAAAAGCGACCAAGCAGCGATGTAGTATGTACCATGCATAAGGTTATCGTTCGCCGGCTGCTGCCACGTAACGTTTGATGCATGTAAATGTAAAGCAGCTATATAGATGTAAGCGCAAGCAATCTGCATGTACACACGAAGATCATATGGTGGGAGACGTGATAATCCTCGTCGCCTTCACTGCTTGAGGTGACTATTCCAGCATGTGAGGACAACACGAGTATTCGCAGTCGTGACGAGAAAAACTGAAGGCGCTGTTCTTGGCAGTATTCATGTGTCCAGGAAGATCGAACGTGAACAGAAGGCGGGCCACATGCAAACGAGTGATGTAGGGGGACGTCGTCGCAATAGCACAAGGA
>NW_021155926.1:1799-2188 GCF_002837175.3 Physeter macrocephalus | reverse complement strand
ATACGACATTTCAATGTAGGTCTAGTATAGTGTTGACGGGCGACCACACGTGCACGTGTATGTACCTGGATATCATTAAACATGTGCGTACTTTTAAATGCTGTGTTGGCATTCAACTTGTGCTACGTTTGAAAAACATGGGCAGCTAACATACATGCCCAGACGTACCTCTCTGCATATATTTACTGAATATCCTTCACCATAAACACCTGTACAAAATATCAGTCACACTTTTGTGTACATGTGAAGAGGTTCGCATCGCCTTAGAAGGGGCAGCCTGCTCATTGTGTCCGCTCGTGCATGGCACAATGTAGCGGACCTTCTATCGGGCGTGCATCACGCTACATTGTGTCAGGTAGACTCATCTTGTGTTCGCACTCCGTAGGACA
>NW_021155926.1:0-1685 GCF_002837175.3 Physeter macrocephalus | reverse complement strand
ATCAACCTGTTTGACGTAGATTCATCGACATGAAGGCTTTGTCCCTGCAGTCGCGTGAAACAGTACAATTGACGTATGCGTATACATACACGCGTATGTATGTGTGATGTATATGTCCCGTTTAATTGTTGTAGGTGCACTGGCCATGTACCACGTTCTTGTGCAACGATGCACGTACAGGTATAGAGTTATACTGACACACATACGTGCAAATATGCGTGTACAACTTTGCGGGGGAGCCGAGTGTTTTTGCTGCGTAAGAGTAGGTGTCGCTTTACATCTTAATAAAGGTATCGGTGAAGACAACACACGCTTGTTCTTCGCTGCACTCAACACCACTTGGACGCATCTTGTATGCAACAGCTGGCACCGTGCTCCTGCAGCTTCCTCCTAGAAACTAGCTAAGCTCTTTCTGCTCTGCTTGATGGGTTTTCTGCACTGACGCGCGTCCACATCTGCTCTATGCATGAAATGCTGAGCAGGGCATGAACACTGTGCATGGGAAGTCTCTTTTTCCAGTTTCACTAGTCGATAATCAGTGCCAACATGTTAAAGAGAAAAATGCAGCTGGCTGTGTGTGTTGGGGAGAGTAGTACATTTGTGTGTTGTACAGCAACAGGCCAGGCAGGGTACTAGTCTAGAGGAAGGACAGAAGCGTTTGTAACCGGAGGGCTTACTTTTGGCTTGAGTGAAAAAGTCGTTTGTGGATACTTTGTGATATTTGTGAAGTCTTCTACTCCCCTGATAGGGACTCCATTGTATTCAACAGCCATAGTTTGATCCTTAACATGTTGCTGGACAACCAACTCAACAGCCTTCCCGCACCATTCTCGGTCCACTACTACGAGTAGATAAACCTTTTGCTCCTCGTGGTGCACAAAGTGAGGGAGTTCGCAGCTGAACGATCGATGCAATAGATCTTCCTTCGGCATTTTTAGTAGAAACTGGAGTAAAACCAACACAGGCCATCAACTGACAGCATTAAGGGCATATTAATCTTGAGTATAAGTCGCAGACATCCACCGACTGTTGCAGCGCAAACTGTGTCATGTTCCGTAAATCATATATATAAACCAGGAGTGCACCTGCCAACACGAGATGTATGGCATGACCTCCCAAGTCGTACTTGTATTAATATGTGTGTATATGGTATAGCCCCTCCGAGAAGGTACACAAGCGTACCAGCTTCGTAGAGGGCAGTTCGTAGCACGTGCGGCACAAAGATAGGCTACAAGAACACAGTATGTTATTACGGTCTATAATAGTCGCGAAGGCGCAGGTAGACAGCGCATTCAACACCAAGCTCGCGTGCACGGCAGATTATGAAGTAAGATGACCTACCGCGCAGGAGTCCAGTATATGACGTAGAGTGCAGCGGCAGGAAGTGTACTTACTGACGGTATACGCACCCTGTGCATTCGAGCGCCAATGACGTCAAATCTCACTTTCTGAATATGAGAGAATGACTGCTACGTCCTTCTGTCAAAGTGGAAACGTGGTGACAAACGTGACCACCATCAAAATCGATCGCTTACGAAGAGCGGGCTCCGGATACTTGATTTCTCTGAAGACAGCGAACAGTCCTCCGCAATTCTGGTAAGCTGTAGAGAAGCGCAACACGCTTGCACACAGGAGCTCAGTGGCGCCGTGTTCCTTCAGCGCAGATCTGAATATCAGTACAAGTC
>NW_021155925.1:0-2188 GCF_002837175.3 Physeter macrocephalus | reverse complement strand
ACTGGGAGCCGCTTGCATCCGTGAAAGGTCCACGTGAGGCTGCTCTCAAACGTTCGGGCTGCACCCCTTTAGCCTTTGGGACAGGGCAGCCTATAGAACTACCATACGACCCCGCAATCCCACTACCTGGCATATACCCTGAGAAAACCATAATTCAAAAAGAGTCATGTACCAAAATGTTCATTGCAGCTCTATTTACGATAGCCAGGACATGGAAGCAAGCTAAGTGTCCATCAACAGATGAATGGATAAAGAAGATGTGGCACATATATACGATGGAATATTACTCAGCCACAAAAAGAAATGAAACGGAGTTATTTGTAATGAGGTGGATAGAACTGGAGTCTGTCATACAGAGTGAAGTAAGTCAAGAGGAGAAAAACAAATACCGTATGCTAACACATATATATGGAATGTAAGGAAAAAAATGTCATGAAGACTTTACTGGTAGGACGGGAATAAAACACAGACCTATTAGAGCATGGACTTGAGCATACGGGGAGGGGGAAGGGTAAGCTGTGACGAAGTGAGAGAGTGGCATGGACATATATACACTACCAAATGTAAATTAGGTAGCTAGAGGGAAGCTGCCGCATAGCACAGGGAGATCACCTCTGTGCTTTTTGACCACCTAGAGAGGTGGTATAGGGAGGGTGGGAGGGAGGGTGACGCAAGGGGGAGGAGATATGGGAACATATGTATATGGATAACTGATTCACTTTGTTGTAAAGCAGAAACTAACACACCTTGGTAAAAAATTATACTCCAATAAAGATGTTTAGAATATAATAATAAAATAAAATACAAGTCGATGTACTCGATTGGGCTGCCTGGTGAAATAATTGGCAGTCGGCAGCCTCCTGAGTAACTTTCCTGAAGTTTGATTCCTAGCCGGGTAACCTAGGGCCCCAGAGGCCACATGAGACCACACGTGTTACGCTTGTGGTGAAAGCCTTTGACCAAAGGCCAATATGCTTTTGCTTGTGGCGAGGGTTAGGCAAGAACTTTTACACACAGTGTTTTTCCTTTACGGTCAACTGTCCCATTTCGCTAAAGCAGGCGGCATGTTCGTATCACAGCCAGGGAAGCAGGCCGTTGGGGGAGTCTGCTAAGTGACAGGCCTCCACTATAGGTAACGGAGAAAAAGCATCAAGGCCTTTGGAACCCACTTAAAATTAAAGACTCCTGTTAGGATGACAAGGCTTTGCTCCCAAACTTCAGCAGTCCCTCTCCTTCAGAGTGCTCCTGCGTTGTAGACTAGTGAAAGCCACCACCGTCACCAGCTTTGGATCGGCTCTTTTCCGTGTTGGTTTCATCCGGGAAAGAGCCAAGAGAGCTGATCTCAACCAATCGGGCTGCACACCGTGTGTCTTTGGAGTAGAGCACTCCGGAGTCAATGTGCCACCTAAGGAAAGGAAGCAAAGTTTTCTTACCACAGGAAATCACACCAAGGCCTGGTATTTTCTCTATGAAATTTACGTGGGCTTGAAGGGTGATGCCTATACTACGTGGTGGAAAAGCTCGGGCTTACGGCTGTCTTTCTCCCTCTCTCCATCCCATACCCTGCCCTCAGCTCTGTGGGAATGCTGAGGGGGAGACACGGCCTCTCAACTGGACTCAGAAGGTTTCTTCCCTTCTGGGCAATTCTGTGTGTCTCTTCCGTCGAGGAGGAAGGAGGGTGCCCACAGGTATTCTGCGATGAGAGAGCTAAGGACAGAGGATCCGGAGGAGCTGGTTTCTCGGCGGAGCGAGCTAAAAAGCTTGCATTCTTAAGCTCCATTTTAGGGTTGCCAGACACGCTGCCGTCATAAGCCGAAGAATTGCACATTGTGACGGCATGGAAACGCTTGGAATCCTAAGACCCAGTGGAAGTTCGACTCGCAAGCTCGATGAAAGAACTTTCAACGCACAGGGTTGTTTCATGTACGAAAGAGAGAAGCCAAGTGTCTGAGGCCGGTAGCATTTTGCTTGAGAGAATTGGTATCCTCGTGGGCATGTCGGCTACTTTCCTGTTTCCGACACTCTCAGGAAACTCTTCAAAAAAGCCTTCGGCACCCGCTTAGAGAGAACAGCTGTGCAGTGGACGCACAGAACATTAACCAGGATACCAGCCAAGTGTCCCACGCATGGATTTTTCCGTGGAGGGTACTTAAGCCCCACCAAAGCCCCCATCCCAGGGATTCCAGCA
>NW_021155923.1:0-2188 GCF_002837175.3 Physeter macrocephalus | reverse complement strand
GAAAGCAACATTCATGTGCCTTGAAGCGACCTGATAAACACTCTTGTAGTTGGGCTCCTACTCACTGTCGGCATGGCTGTGAGAGGAAAAAAAAGCTTTCACGAAAACACAGGGTATTTCAGGTTCTGGGTGGGAGCTCATCCTATCCTGTTCTCTAGCTAAAGGAAAAGGCAAAGTGAGCCCTCGCTTCGAAGGAGGGCCCTGATATGCCACACAGCAGGGTAGGCGTGCAGCAGCTTCCATGATGCCTTAGTCCAGCTTCCGTGAGGCCTTAGTCGCTCTTCTGCTTTACCTGAACTCTAGGTAAGCTTTTTCAGGACTCCTCGGCCCCTCGCGTCAGCACCCGTTTCCGTGCAAGGTCACCGAGTAGCCCCAGGCTCCCCGGGCTGGCTGCGCCTCGTTCAGACGCGTAGACACTTCAGAGTACCAGTGTGTTTGCTGAGTGATTGGCAGCATGTTGCACACGTCCTCGGGAGAGCTAGATGTCCTCAGCTCCACAATAGCCCCGGGAACACGGTTGGAGCAGCGGCCGCATTCCGTGCAGTCTGCCTCACCGTCCTTGTCGGAGCTGTAGTGAGAAGAATACTTTGCTTACAATACCTTGCGGGTCTTCATACCTCAAGTCAACCTACCTCAAGGAGAAAGTCAGCTTGGGGTCCAAGTGCAACCAGAGCACAATGTCTGGTGTCAAGCTGCAGACATTTGGAAGATGCACAGGACCCTAGGAGACCGAGCGCTTTCTTTCGTTTAGGCAGCTCGTTTGAGGAAGAACCCTCTTCCTAGGAAGGTTGACTGTGGAAGGAGCCAGTGAGTGGCTAGGTCTCCTGGACTCATGAGAAACCAAAGACGAGTCTGCCGTGTGTCAACCTGGAAATTGCGGCCTTCGGAGACAAGCCTTGTTTCCTCGCCTTGAAAGCTGCATTCTTGCCTCCTTGAAGCTACCTGAAAAATCACGGATAGAGCCCGGATGCTCCTCTGCGCAGGCATGGCTAGGATACGAAGAAGAGTTTCGTGGAAAGAAACGGGAGTCTTCCCGTTCCTGGTTGGGAGCTCATCCTCCCGGCTCTATGGGTTAACGTCCACCCCAACTGCGCAGTAGCCTCAAGCTAAGGCCCTGAATGGCAGGCAGGATGGTAGGCGTGCAGCAGTGTCCTTGAGGCCGCAGTCGTTGCTCTTCCTTCGTGTAAGCCACTTGTAAGCTACTCGGGATTTTTGGGCTCCACCCGTCAGCACGTGTCTCCGTCCAAGACTACTGTATAGGCCAAGGACCCCTGGGCCTCCCGAGCACCGTCCAGTCGCGAACGCCCTTCAGAGTACCCCTATGTATGCCGATTGAAGGGCAGCATATTGCACACTCCCCTGGGAGAGCTGGATTTCCTTCACTCTCCAGCAGTTTCTGGAGCACCGTTCTAGCCAGTGCAGCGTGCCGGGGACTTCCGCCTCGTCGCCCTTTTCTGAGCGGTACTAAGGAAATCCCTCTGCTGTGCAGCAATCCTAAGACCTCATATGTGACGTCACCCCACCGCCAGGAGAGATTCCAGCTAGTGCTCCCACTTCAAATGAAGTACAGTGCTTCGTGGAACACTGCTGGAATTTGGAAGTAGTTCAGACCCCATGGCCGACTCAGGGTATTCGTTCATTGAGGCAGTTCTCTACACGCAGGACTCCTGCGTAGAAAAGTGGATTCAGGGAAAGGCCCAGTGGGGAGCTTGTGTCCCTTTGACTTGACAGAAACCTCACGTACTTAGGCTGCGTGTCAAACTGGAGAGGCGTCTAAAGCGGCAAGTCTTGGGATCCCATTTTCCAAGCTCCTTTCATGAGGCCTGGAAGCTACCTGAAATACAGTGTGCTTGCTGGACTTGTACTCACTGCCGGCATGGCTGTGGAACAAAAGGAGTTTTTTCGAAAGAAAGAGGGTGCTTCCAGGTGGTGGGTGGGAGCAGAGCCCGCCCTGCTCTACAGCTATGGGCAATCTCAACGTGGGTCCTAACCTCGACGTAGGGCCCTGATTTGGTTTCCAGAAGGGTAGGCGAGCAGCACGTTCCCTGAGGACTGAGTCACTGCTCGTCCTGAGTTCAATGATAGTCCACTTCTCAAGTCTCCTGACCCCCTCTCGTCAGCACCCATTTCAGGAAAAGCACTCTCGTTGCCCCCAGGCTCCCCGAGGCTTGCTGGGCCACATTCGTCC
>NW_021155921.1:977-2188 GCF_002837175.3 Physeter macrocephalus | reverse complement strand
ACCATCCACCAGGACAAGGTATTCTGTATTAGACTTACATGATGTTTTCTTCTTTATTCCATTAGTCCCAGAGGTCACAGGAATTTAGGCTTGTGATTGGCAGCACTCAACATACAACGAAGACAATACTGCTGGGGCCGTGCTGCCCCAAGGGTTCAAAAATGCCCACACCACCTTTGGGGAAACTTAACTAAAACCTAAAAGATCTACCTCTGGAGAAGGGAACCCTACTTCAATATGCAGACAACATTCTGATCACCAGCCCTACTAAGAAGGCTTCTGAACTACCTAGCCAATAAAGGATAGAAGGTGTCCAAGAAAAAGGCTCAAATATCACAGACTAAGGTGACCTGCCTAGGCTTCCTTCTCACAGAAGGTCGGAGAAGCCCATCCCAGGAAAAGGAAGAAGCCATTTGCAGCCTTACCCCTTCTAAAACTAGAAGACAGCTTAAGGGTTCCCGGGGAGGTCGGGGTTTGCTGCACCTGGATCCCTAACTACAGTCTAATAGCTGGGCCTCTATATGAAACATTGAAAGGAAAAGATGATGATCCATTCGAATAGAATCCAGAAGCGGTCTTTCAAGAATGGAAAGAGCAGTTAATTCAGACCCTTGCCCTGGACCTCCCTAATTTAGCTCAACCCTTTGACCTTTACATTCCCGGTAGAAGGTGAATCGCCCTTGGAGTAATAGTGCAAAAACTGGGAGCACTTGAAATGGAACAACGCAAGAATGCCCTCCAGGTAGGAGAAAGTACGGTCACCAAGGGCTTGGCCCGCCGCACCATCCGGCCAAGATACTGGGGGTATCTAAAAACCTGGAAATCAGCAGCCCGCAAGGCCAGCTCCCTCCTAAGGGAAAAGGACCCCACGTGGTGATCCTAACCACCCACCATGCCCTGAAGTTGCAGGGGACGCACCGTGGGCACACTGACCACGAGTGAGGAAGCCCTCCAACTCCAACCTCCAGAGGGACAACCGGGGGCAACGGGTCCACATGATGACTCGTGTGACCATCACTTGATGTGGATCTTCTCTCAGAAAACAACAAGAGCGTGCCCCAAAAGAGCAGACTACTGCTTGCAGGACTTACTGCACCCAGAGCGGAGCTAATAAGCTTGGCGGGGGAACCGTAAATAACGCTGTCACCATAGAAAAGCCCACAGACACCGCGGTGACGGTGGCCGATGAGACCGGCTGGACACCTGGCTAC
>NW_021155921.1:0-485 GCF_002837175.3 Physeter macrocephalus | reverse complement strand
GGGTCTGCACCCTCTGCGCCCCAACAATGAGGAATGGGGCAAAAGGCAGAGGGGGGGTTTGTCACCGGCAGAGCCCATTAAAAATTCCTGGGAGATAAAAATAGAATCTGGGCAATAAAATCAAGTCTCACCTTTATTCCTTTGTGCTTTGTCTAATATCACTTGCTCCTAGGTTTCCACAGGCAGAGGTCCCACACCCGGCACTTCAGAACCTATTTCCTGGTGCAAAATGGCTGGACCGACACCTCAGCTCGCGGGGCCCCGTGCAGACTCCGCGACATGGAGCCTGAGCTCCAGCCAACCCGGCCCTCGAGAGCTCCGCCCCTTCCGTCCCGCTGACGCTGCCGGGATCCCTACACAGCGGCCCGGCCCACAGCCCTCGGGGGAGCGCACGCTCTCACCTCGCCGTTCTCTGATCAGAATATAAAGATTCCTTTGCTTCTGAACAAAACTCAGTCTCGTTCTCTTGGCTCTAATGACACGGG
>NW_021155920.1:1634-2189 GCF_002837175.3 Physeter macrocephalus | reverse complement strand
GACTAGAAAAACCTACTTTACCACTACGGTGCGCATTATCAGCGGGCGGCAACGGCCGAAATCACTCCCTTCGTTCTTCTGGTGGCGACTCCTCGAGAAAGACTCTGCCCGCTGAGAGAATTTTCGCAGCAAATGCCGTTGTTGTTGAACCTGCGACTGGCCACAACTGTTCTCTGACATGTCTTTGTCCTTACTTCTCCTAAGTGAATCAACACTTCGCTCCTTCAGGTCAAGTTCATATCCACGGCGGTATTCCTGCGGCACTCCTATATTCTGTTGATGATCTTCTCCAGTAATAATACTGATAGTCTTATTCCGGCTGTAGTGTTCCAGTAGGTGTACCCTTTCCCTTTATGCAGTCCTCGGCTTGATGATACGTGACTCGCTGGTGACCCGCACGTGACGGAGGGAATCACTGCACAGTTTCTGCTTTTTCTGCGTCTGCAAAACTGCGGCCGCTGTCTGCTATGTGCGTTACGTCATGTACCCCGGCTGGTCCGCGTTTACTGCTGCTGGCCTTTCTGTTAGAACATGCATCTGGTTCTCCTCGTATCT
>NW_021155920.1:0-164 GCF_002837175.3 Physeter macrocephalus | reverse complement strand
CCTTCCATTAGATAAGTACGTAGCAAGTCATCTATCTCAATATGTATCTGACGCAGACTTACGTATTACGGTGTCTCTTTCAATAGCGTTTGGACGGCTGCGTGCATAAAAATGTATGGATGCCACCCCGATTTACGTAGCGAGCATGTTACCTAAGTCTCTCT
>NW_021155919.1:0-2189 GCF_002837175.3 Physeter macrocephalus | reverse complement strand
TGTGCACTCCGTAGGATGCGCGCTTGCCGTTTCGCTTCGGACCCAGTATGCACAGATCCAGTGTGAGCATGGCTTTCTTGCTGCGCTGTATATTATACTGTATTCAGTGCAGCTCGTTTGTGTGAACATTGAAAGCCGTAGCACATTGGTGAGACGCAGTACAGGACCCTGTGTCCAACTGAAGGACTGCGAAGTTCAACACGGTGGCGTCTACAGCCTAGAGGTGACGCAGGTTGCGGAGGGCGAGTGCTCAGTTGTTGTGGGGCGAATCCATGCGAAAGGTACACGTGCTCACATCCGGAGGATTCGAGACAGGCACAGGCAGAAACTACACGGCTCACCGGCTGGATCACATATATGTACTTGAAGCCGTACGACAGTTTGTGCCTGTGCGGCCGTCCTTTGGCTGTTGTGAAGACAGAAGGTGTGCGTCGTGAATTGTAGTATTGTTCTCTTACCACGCTTGGTATGTCAATTCAGATTTACGAAGTGGCGCAACAAAGTCGGTACGATAAAATACAGCGAGAGAGCACCGAGGAACTACACGTAACAACGTGAAGAAAGGGGGTGGACTAAGAGGTTTCCTCGTGTGTCGACTCATTGGACGAAGTGTGACTTATTTGATGTAGCTGCGTCGACAGCGCGGCTCACACTCGGCGACGAGGCTACAAAAATCAGTTTTCCCGCATTTGTGCAGGGCTTCGAGCGGCCGGCCACGCATCAAAAAAGACGTTCTACGGTCTTACACATGACGATCTCTTATGCGAATGACAGCAGAGAGAGACCTCGAGACACGCTAAAGGATTTCCGTGGTGGGCTGCCTCCCTGCACAGTGTAATTAATTAGGGCGGAGGTTGACTTGTTTGAAAGTTCAACACTACAAACTAGATCGTCTGGATAAGGACACCTACGTAGCTTAGTGGTGTCGGCTACAGTGTGCCTGCCGAGTGTCCATTGTGCGCCTTCAGCAGATTGTCAAGCTGCGCCGAAATGGATACGTGACGGGGTGAAGGATTGAGTCCTGATGTGCCGGTGTAGGGCGTTGGTGACGAACAAGCCGACAGAGTGAATGTAGCGCCCCGTCCTATGTGACAGTATCCACGAGCTCCGCTTTCGTTTGTGGATTATACGGTTGCAGTGCATCGATGCTTCATACACTCGTGTAGAAGAGACCTTCGATGGCCTGACCGTGGAAGAATTCTCTACGATGCGGAGCGAAATGGTAAGAGTGATGCCGGTGCCACTCAAGTAACTACGACGACTAAGGGCGGTGTGGCGTCACCTGAGCGTCTCTTGAGGCGAAGGACGTGCAAACCCGAAACGTGAAACAAAGCTACACAGATGGGAGAGCACTGCATGGCGTTCGCTGGTGAACAGCGAACGAGGGTATTTGTACGCCCCACACCGGGTCTGCCGCGTTCCTGAATGTACCAAGACTGTGGTGCAAGCGTGGTAGAGACGTTTCACAGAGGACCCGATTTGACGTCGTTCCCCTAGGACCTGGGAGTTTGGCTCCGGGCTGACCGCCGTTTGGAGTGAGATGAGGGAGGCTGGGACGAGCAGTGTGTCCGGTGGCCTGACGACGCCCTTCACGTCTCAGAATGCACAGTTCGTGTTCGCGGTGGACTCAGCACCGATGCATATTGTGCGCATGGCGTGCACGCTGCAGCGGAAGGTGCGTTGCGGCGTGTTTGTATCAACAAGGGACAGCAACACCACATGTTTCAGAAAAGTGGACAGCAGCATCACATTTTTGAGAGGGAAATGATCTTTACAGGAGAGAACTGTACTGCAGGCTGAAGGACTTAGGTGTTTGTCGTCGTGTTGTTCCACTGACAGTGAGGTGATGCGAGCTGCAGCGAGCAGGATGCTCGTCATTGTGTAAAGATTCCCGTGCGAGAAGCTACACACTTCATTTCTTCCCGTAGATTCGGCGCAGACATAGGCAGCTGGTACATGGTCCCGACTTGAGCATATGTTTATGCACGACGTTGTACAGGGGCTTCTGTGTCATTGGCCACGTTTTCTTCTGGAATGAGCGTCTCCTAGTTGTGGGTGTATTCGACAACCGTCTTGATGTGTGATACTGCCCTTCTCCCACACTTGTTATACAAGCTGTTACTGGCAGACTGGTGCAGTGTATGAGACCTGGCAGCGATAATAACAAAGACGAAACAGTCGTTGCGCCC
>NW_021155918.1:1747-2189 GCF_002837175.3 Physeter macrocephalus | reverse complement strand
TCCAATTAATATCTGGGAATATATTTCAAGACCACATGTATATATGTGTACGTACATAATGGTAGCACTGTATATTATTGGTGTTGTGTTCTCCCTTCTATTCATGGGATTATGTTGCCTTTAAAGTTTAACCTTTCTCGTTGATTTTGTACATGGATGAAGGTTCACACAGTAAGATAAATTCAAGGATTTTTTTCTCCAGTACCATTGATATGAATTCCTATTACTTAATTTCTTTTTGGTAGATTTTCAGATGACAGTCCAAGATAGTTCTGCCAATGGAAATCACAGGGTTACCAAATATGGAAAAGACTTTGGAACACTTACAGTGTGTTTTCATGGTCTGCATCAGAATTCTACAGAAGGCTTTTGGCTGAATTGGCAGTGAAAGGAGAATGAAAAGTTAGTGTATCAGTTACTTTTCAGTGTGGTATTTTTTCTT
>NW_021155918.1:0-159 GCF_002837175.3 Physeter macrocephalus | reverse complement strand
TAATTTAGAGGAAACTCTGTCCTGTCTATTCTCTAGGAACTAGAACAAGGAGACTGAGAGAAGATGATTCTGGGTAAATGAAACCGTTTTCTCCTAATTACAGCTGAGTAATAGGGAGCACACTCCCATGGAAGGTTGTGATCTGCTTGAAGAAGCTAG
>NW_021155917.1:1765-2189 GCF_002837175.3 Physeter macrocephalus | reverse complement strand
GCGTATGTACACCACGTGTAAGCGGGCGTTACTATCGGGGTTCCTGCACTGTGCTTGCGTGAGGCGTAAGCACTCCCCGTTTTATGCCAGCGTGGTTGTCTCGATTCCTCAATCGTGCATGCTCGAGGTTTGTGTACTCCATGTTTTATGCGGGCTTTGCTCTCTGGGTTCCTGAATTGTGCGTGTACCCCTACCACGGTATGAATACACTGCGAGAAGTGCGTTCCTTTCTCTGGGATTGTGGGTTTCGTGTGCGGCACACGGAACGCGAAGTGAGTTTCGGAATATGTTTGTTCCATATGCACCTTTCAGGATGTACAGCACCCGATGAAGGGTGTTGTCTCGGTTGTCAGTCACACGTGCTGCACTTCTTCGGATGTCTACGTACCTCACGCGCAGTCTCTTGGCCGTCCGCTCTACCGGA
>NW_021155917.1:0-190 GCF_002837175.3 Physeter macrocephalus | reverse complement strand
AAGAGCGAAGCGAAAAGAAAGGAGCGCGCGTCTCAAGCCCGCGCCACACACTTGCGCGTGCACACGCATATGCACATATACACATGCCCACGTAGATGTCTAACAAAGACGTGTACGTGTATGGATAGAAATATCATCGCATGTATGTGTGTGTGGAGGTCAACCTGTTGGTGGGGGAACTGCGGGGTGG
>NW_021155916.1:1005-2189 GCF_002837175.3 Physeter macrocephalus | reverse complement strand
ATCGGGACCCAGCCTAGCTTTAATGCTAGCAGAGACTGCCAAGAAATTGTCGTGCAGCGCACGCGGCATCGACTCTGAGTTACCCATCGCAGCAGCAACAGGCTGTACACGGCCCCTAGGGCTTCTTCCTTTTGTCTGCAGTTTTTGTTGCTGCAAGGGAGATACAAGAGGGAAGACCGAGGGCGAGAGCAGGAGAGAAGTACGACAAAGAAAGACAAGTTAAAAAAGAAAAACACAGGGGGGAGAGGAAGACCCAGTGAAGCCGTGCTTCCGGCGCTCAGAGGCAACGCGAGATTCTGACGTTGAAGGACGTTGTCGGCGCATAAGAAAAACTGCCACTGCTTCTTCTCTGAGGTCAAGCTGCTCCTGCTGTAGGAAAAGAAATGCTGGCTGGCAGGTGCTGCTGCTTCACAGCAAAGAACGCAGGAGCCCTGCTGCTGCGCTCTGGAGGCCTGGGCACGGCAGCTGCTGCTCCGGCTGCGACAATCCCGGCCTGCTGCTGCAGCAGGGGCGGCGCTCCCTGTGGGCACCCGCTAGCAGCAAAGCCTTTCCACGCAGCGGTATGTTTAAATATTAGGGATGCCTGCTGCGCGAAGCAACCTCCTCTGAGACAGTGAGAACTCTCACGTAATTTGCATGCATGATTACACATGTACACATATATTTTTATACACAAAGGGAACCTCAATACTTCGAGGCATCCGGATATGCGAATATATCTATATATGTAGTTGAGGCTTCTGACGTGAGGGGTTGGCTGCAACGAGAGCTCCCGTACAGTCGATCGTATCAAATACAGACGTGCATATATTGGTATATATGTCTGCGCACGTGGGTAGATATTCTTCTGTAAGGGAGAGCAGCGGGTCCGGTTATACCCGCTTACAGATAGGTCCGGCTGTCAACACTGTTGGCAATATCTACTCGAAGAACAAGCTACTTATAGTTGTAACGGACAGCTGTACCTGCATTCAATGTACACACATGCACACACAAATATACACAGACAGACACACAAGGACAGGGTGCTGCTCTCTTCACAGCATGCGACGCACATGCCAGTGATACAGAGACAGACAACAACACTGCTGGGGAAGAACCATATGTACTTCCACAGGTTGACACGTGTACGCAGGGGAATACAATGTCGCTGAATGAAGATCTTCCTGACGTTCGCAGGGGCG
>NW_021155916.1:0-550 GCF_002837175.3 Physeter macrocephalus | reverse complement strand
CATCAGTACAGGACTGTGGTCACCGCTGGACGAAACAGCAGATCCGCCTTTGTGGCATAGCACATAATATTTTGATTAGGGCGCGGCGGGGTACAGGGGATAGGTAACATGGGGGTACTTTTTCTGTACAAAAGTAGTACTTCAATATACGCAGAAGTTGTGACATATATGTGTAAGTATATGCACACACGTTCAAATATAGTTATAGATCTACGGCGCACACACCTACAGGTAATCACGAATATATTCGAGCCATCTGCACGTTACGGGGTGTATTTAGAGAGCAGAAAAATGCCCTACTGCGGACGACACAGGCCTGCACAGACTGACTGAAAGTATGCTGCAGACGTCCAGGTTTGTTTCATACACAAGCTGATGGATCGTTGCTGCAGCAGAACAGCAGCGCTGCTGTTCCGAAGGAGCGTGCTGCCATCTCAGCAGTTCAGTGGCTGCTTCTGCAGCAAGAAGAGAGGCGCTGCTACAGTTTAGTAGCGTCGCTGCCGCCGGCGAATACAGCTATCGCGGTTAACGTAGTGCTGCTGTCGCTCTA
>NW_021155915.1:0-2189 GCF_002837175.3 Physeter macrocephalus | reverse complement strand
GATGAATGGATAAAGAAGATGTGGCACATATGTACAATGGAATATTACTATGCCATAAAAGGAACAAAACTCAGTTATTTGTAATGAGGTGGATGGACATAGACACTGTCATACAGAGTGAAGTAAGTCAGAAAGAGAAAAAAATACCGTGTGCTAACACATATATATGGAATCAAAAAAAAAGAAAAGAAAAGAAAATGGTCAGAAGAGTCTAGGGGCAAGATGGGAACAAAGATGAAGACCTACTAGAGACTGGACCTGAGGATACAGGTAGGGGGAAGGGTAAGCTGGGACAAAGCGAGAGAGTGTCATGGACATATATACACTACCAAACGTAAAATAGATTGCTAGAGGGAAGCAGCTGCATGGCACAGGGAGATCATCTCGTTGCTTTGTGACCACCTAGAAGGGTGGGATAGGGAGGATGGGAGGGAGGGAGATGCAAAAGGGAAGAGGTATGGGGACATATGTGTATGTATAACTGATTCACTTTGTCATAAGGCAGAAACTGACACACCATTGTAAAGCAATTATACTCTAATAAAGATGTTAAAAACAATATTTTCTCCCAAAAGGATACAAAACAATAAGAAGGGAAATGTACATCTACACAAAAGCTACACCCTCATCATTATTTTAAAATGGATAAGGCCAAAAATTCAAAGGAATTGTGAGTAAAAAAAGAAATTCATGATTCCTGGCATAAGATTTGTCACACTCCCATTACTAGGCTTTGTGGAAAACAAAAAGACAGACCAAGAAAAGTTGCCAAGAGAGAGGAAAGAAGATGTTAAAGGGATGAAAGCTGATCTAAACCTACGGCCAAATGACTAAGCCCAGAATAAATCTAAAAATACCAAAAAGGTGTCCTAGAATATGTTAGCCGGGACTACAGGGAAGACACTCCAAAATCAGAGCTTATGAAGGGCAGGGATGGTTTAAAGTGCAGTCTTTGAAAGATATAACTCTTAGGGAAGAATAGAGGCAAAGAGTTAGGAAGAAGCATCCATGGGTGCTTGGGTAATGATGGAGAAAATAAACAAAAGGGGAAAATTAAGGATCTTGCAAGACATAAGAAAACCACAATATCAGAGTACTCAGGACTTCTCCATTCATCACCAAAACAAACAAAATAAAAAGGATCTGGACTTTGCTAAACTAACAAAAAAATCACATTATTAAACTAGGAATCTTGTTGAAAAAACCAATCACATACAGATGAACAGAATGAAGGGCATTCCATACAAAACTCTGTAAAAAAATATACTCAAGCAAGCATTGGAGGATATGAAACCCACCTTAAAGAGAATATTTTAAAAAATCAAAAGACAGAGATTGATTAAAAAGAAAGGCTGAAGCAAAGATTTTATAACCAACTGGCGTGTCCTTTAAATATCACAGCCTACAGAGAAAGCTTTACAACTTGTAGAAACTTAGAAAATTCTGAACCCCTCAGCCCTTCCTAAGGAAGCTACTAGAGCAGGGGTCAGCAAACTGGCCCACTGAGCAAAATCAAGCCCACTGCTTGATTATGTAAATAAAGTTTTATTGGAACAAAGCCATGATCAATCATTTATGTATTGTCTATGAATGCTTTGGCACTTCAGTAGCAAAGTTGAGTAGAGAGACAGCAACACTGTGACCCAGGAACTTACAATATTTCCTATACGTCTCTTTAAAGAATGTTTGCCAAGTAATGTAAAAGAGGAACTGGGATTGAGATCCCAATGCAAAGAGAAGGAAAACTTCACCAAAATACATAAAGGTAAGTATTTTACATACAAAATAAAATGAAGCTGGAGGAAAGGGAAGAAGGCTAATGTACAAAAGTTTTATGCCGTGCAAAAAAAGAACACAGACACTGTGCAACTAAAAATGAGAGAAGGGAGAGAAGTAGAAGTAAATAAAACAAACATTTTTTCATAATGCAGTAGGTGAGTGTCAAATGATACTGGAGGAAAAAATGCATAGACCAGAGAGTAAAGTGTTAAGAAAACAGGTGGTTCAGGATAATTTTAAGAAAGCATTAAAGGTGACCAAAAATATGTCTTAATGATAAAAGCCAAACCTCACAATGAAGATATAACCCTTAGGAATATTTATGCACCAATAACAAACAACTTTATAAAGCAAAAATGGAAGGAGACGTAGATAAAATAATAATAATAACAGGAAACAGTAACAGTAGG
>NW_021155913.1:0-2189 GCF_002837175.3 Physeter macrocephalus | reverse complement strand
TTTTTGTGAACGCGCAGAAGCACTCAGCAGCGCAAGCTTGCGGCTTCACTGTTAGTTAGTTACCTGTTGCACTACAGCTGCTGGGTACAGGGTTTAGTGGAGAACGGTGCGATGCCTACATTTTGTTGCCTCGGCCTCGTACACGCAGTGTCTCGCACTCTGTAGCATCTCCCACTGGAGCGCACCAAGGACACACTGTAGGTGTGCTGAACCTGGCACGACCACCTTCTGCATGCACCGCTGGCTGGCAGTCCGGCACGAATTTTGGCAGGCGAAAATCTCCTCAGGAACCGGGTAAGCAGCAGTAATCTTTGTACAGTCTGTCAGGCACGCACCAGGACAGAGGAACATCTAGAAGCGATTTCAGCGGTTTATGAAGGTAGATTACTTCAGAGGTCTTGGCGGCACTTGCAACTGCTCTTTCTCCATGTACACTCCTCGATCTGCAGCGGAATCAGGGCACGTGGATTCGAGTGCTCTCCCCTGAAGTACGCGTAAACTGCGTCTGTGAAATCGCGGTGGTTCTCGTGTAGTGTGACATGTCTCGTGCGGGGTCCTCGTCCTGCCGCTAGCCCAACAGTCGAGCAGATTCATTCCTTATTCTGCAACAAATTTCCACGAACCCGTGAGTGCCATTATAGCCGGTATCTTCAGCGAACCCGCAACACTCTACAAGAACACTGCTTACCAATTTCCTCCTCTTCCGCGCAAGGCGTTGTCAGATCGACGCAGCGCTGCTGCTCAACGGCTGGCAGATACAGAAAGTCAGCAGAATTTTCAGTGGGGTAGAAAAAACACAGGGACATGTCAGAGGTAGGTTTCCTTTTGTCTAGATCGGCACCTCTCTAGCGTGGCTGTGTCCTGCCTAGGTGCTAAAGAAGAAGCTTTCCTGATGTGAAGAGTTAACTGTTTCAGTAAGTAACTGCCACCATGAGCTAAACAAAGCGAGACAACAAGAGTGGCCGCTCCGTGGTAGCTGCACTATGCAGAAATGCCCACCGCAATACTCGGTTTGATTCTTCTCGACAGGACGAAGCCAAACGCGGTACTGCACGGGATCTGGGTAATCAGCTCGCCAGCATCTGCAAGTAACACAGTGAAATATCTCCTCGTTAACGGTTCGCACTGCCAATGCGAACCGGCCACGCGACACGACTACTACAGTAGACGAAACGTCGTGGTTCGGGGACCGCGCTCTAGACGTGCAGGTAAACAAGTATCTGCTGAGACTACCAGAAGCAAGCGATCGCAAAAGAGATACATGCGATGTGTAGGCTTGGAGAGCTGCAAAATTTTCTCCTCTGTAAGAGCACCTTATTTACAGGAAGGTGCTTGCCAAGCTGAGTGTCACCAACCTTTCTAGAGAATTCTGGATGCTACGCACACCTACGCGCCCTCACACGTATTTTATGTCGCCTTCAAAAGCTTTTCATCTGCTTTTTTCACTAGCACGGCCGTCCCTTTACCTCCGTTCAAAGCTAGCTCTCTAGGCGGCGTGGCGACATGTGAACGAAAAACGATACTAGCTACCTACACAAGAGCATCCCTTTGGTTTCGATGACTCGTAAGTATGATCGGAGTGGCTCTTTTCGGCTAAAATGGAGGGTTTGACGATACTGTCTTCCAAAGTAGTAGGGCGGCCGTTGGGCCCTGCTACCGCGTGATAGGTACAAGAGCCGTCTACATGTCTTGGTGTCATAATTGGAGGAAGAAGCACCAGCACGGCAAACACAGGCAGGATCAACAGGAGCGGCGAGGTGGACGGTAGGAGCAGCAACAGCAGAGACAGAGGAAGGAGCAGCAGCTTTGTCGGCGGTGTGGTCTTCTGCTCTTAAGGGAGTTCTTACGGAGTCGTGCAGCTTGACCACGAAGACTTCAGCGAGCACGAAGGGTCTTTGGTAACCGCTGTAGTCCGTTCCTGAGTCACATGGGGCAGTAGGCTTGTCGGCCCGGCAACTAAATTTTAGCTTCTTGGATTGAATGGCCGCACGGACTATAAGCCACTAGCCGAGAGATACGTGTACCAAGAAAACCATCCACAAGCTGTTGTCACACACTGTCGAAGGGTGACGGTAAAAGTGGATCAACAGCGCGTACCAATTCTGGAACAGATACAGGACTAGGCTGAGACGCGCCGGCTTGCGAAACGGAGCGCACCGTACGCTCAGCAGGAGGTGATATCCTGCCGC
>NW_021155911.1:1237-2189 GCF_002837175.3 Physeter macrocephalus | reverse complement strand
GTGTTCGTGCATGTAGACGGTGAGGAAGCGTGACAGCGCCATAAATCCGACGCAAGCAACACCCCTGGCGGTGTGCTCCGCGGGAAGCTCCAGCAGGAACCGACGGCCTCCTGGCGCACTACGCAACATTCTTCTTTTTCTTCTTCCACGCATATAGGTGTGCATAAACACGTATATGTGTACCTGTTATACACATATATACGCAAGCCGCATGCGCGTGTAGAAAAATACGAATGCCTTAGTAGGTATTTATGTGGTACCAAATGCTGGTCCGGACTCCATTGTTCATAATCGCAGATGTACGGAGCTCTATGTGTTAGTGTGGATGTTTTTGTCGTTCAAATTATGCATGCTTCTCTCTGCCGCTGGAGCAGCGTGCGTTGTATTTTTGCGGAGCTCATGGGCGTGGTTCACCGCTTTAGGTTTTTCGGTTTTTTGTGGGGTTCAGGTGGAACAACGGGGGTTGGAGGGGCGCTGGTGAAGAGGGAGGCGGGTGTTTTTGCCTGGGGAGGGGCAGGGTTTTTCATGCCACCGCGTTGAGTTTGCTGCTTGCTTGCCGCAGACGACGCCGATATACGTGTTCCTCCCTCTACATCCGTTTCCGCCGGATTGTCGCTACCGTCGCTTCCTTTCCGTTCTTCTTGCTGTTGCTGCTGTTGCTTGCTCTCATCTCCTGCTCGTTGCTGTGGCATGAGGGATTTTCTGGACTCGGTGGTCGATCGGGTGGGCAGTCGCCACCCCCCTTTTTTCTCTTTTCGCTGCTCCTTCTGCTGCGCAGCAGGTGCGGACTCTTTTTCTCCAACTCCTGCTGCTGGCAGTTGCTTTTTACCATTGTTGGTTCCTTCGCCGTCCTCAATGTTCGGCGCAAAACAGACCTCCTCACCTTTAGGCTCCTGCTGCAACTGCTGCAGTCTGAGGTGCTTCAGTCGCTCTCGGCGTTGCTTTTCCTGCT
>NW_021155911.1:0-414 GCF_002837175.3 Physeter macrocephalus | reverse complement strand
TGATGGTGGTGGAGGCAGGATACCTCCTAGCCAGCGGCGCAGCATTAATTTGTTTGCAGGAGGCGCGAGACTCCGGGACCTACTTAGTGCCGTACGCGTTTCTGTCGAAAATCGCAAAAAGTCGGGGGCTTGTTGTTCCGTGGTTCGCGGCTGCTGCGCTGTCTCATCAGCGGACCACGCATAACTGGGGGCTTCCAGCGGCTCCAAGTCACAAATTTCAACAAAACGTTGTTCCTGCTTAGGATCTCCTTCTAGCCAGACCTCTCGTGGTTGCTGCTGCTCCAAGTACTGCGGCAGTTGCAATACCTGTTGTTGTTCGTGGGTCGTGCACGACACCTGCAGCGCGTGTTCCCTACGCGGACAGTGTAGCACAGCTGCGCCTGCTGCGTTTAAGCAGCCGCAGCAGCAGGCATG
>NW_021155910.1:1783-2189 GCF_002837175.3 Physeter macrocephalus | reverse complement strand
TCGACTGCTTGAAGAGTTTCGCGCCTTGCAGGTAGAACAGAAGACTTCACGCGTACAAGGGCGTGCACACAGAGAAGAGAAAAGATAATTGCTCCTGTCTAATGGTGCGTTCTCAGGACCAGGATTGCATACAGGGCAACTGTCCAGCAGAATCGCGTGTTCGCATAAAGAAAAAGCACTTGGTTTTTACGCTTTGCAAATGCACTATCGACATGTCGCTATATATATATATATATATATATATATACATATATATGCACATATACATATATATATATATATATATATATATATAGCGATATGTCTAGATGATTTGCGGATGCACAGACAGAAGGGTGCCAGCAGCAGCGTGACCACAGACACAGTTGTGAAGGCGTCCCATCAAAAGGCTGGGAGAGGCGCATGG
>NW_021155910.1:0-207 GCF_002837175.3 Physeter macrocephalus | reverse complement strand
CGGCTCCTGCATGTGGCATTGTTCATACTGCTGCCGCTGGTGCTTCTGCGCTATGCCCTGTGTAGTATTCCGTGTAGTTGCTCGTGCTGGTGGAGCAACAGCTTGAGCGTCTTGCTCGACTGTATATGGCTTCTTCAGTCTGTTGCGGGTGTGCACATAATTGCTGCTTCGTTTTAGACGAGGGCGGCGCCGTGCCACAGGGCGCTT
>NW_021155909.1:1847-2189 GCF_002837175.3 Physeter macrocephalus | reverse complement strand
TACATGTAAAATATGTCAAATACAGCATATAGACAGTATTTCGAAGAAAATGCGCGGGCTCCATACACGGATGCGTTCACATATGTAGATACAGACGCATACGTATTTGTAGACGGCTACGCAGAACAAAGGCGAAAAGCCGTTCCCAAGTAATATGTTAAGTTTAAGTATGTAGACGGGCTGGTTTGGGGGTAGGAAGGGACGGGGGTTTGCATATGCGCACGACTACTGGAGATCATAAAAAGGGAAGATAAGCGTCGAAGACACGGTAAAAGACGAAAAGGCGATACGCACGTCCCTCAAACACGATTTAGCCTGGCTAAAGAAGAAGAGGAGATGACG
>NW_021155909.1:0-1142 GCF_002837175.3 Physeter macrocephalus | reverse complement strand
CCAACTCTGCCGTATTCTATATTCGGCTCTGTACGTGGTCACTTCTAACTCTAGCAGCTTCTTGTAAAAATATGAAAATATGGCAGATACAAACCTCAATGTGTCCCCCGGGTATGTGCTTCCCCAGCAGGTGAGTCCGGCGAGGTGACTGTGTTTTCTCATCTACTTCACAGGAAGAAAATCCTTCGATCAGAATTCACTCCAGATCCATGCAGGCAAGTCTCACACTCCGAAGCATAGCACTGACCTGGTTACAGGATCGAAGTGCGACGTTCGCAGAACTGAGCTGGCCACAAATGGGCATGTAAATCTATACAAGTGTACTTTGATTCCTGTGTTCTTTTACAAAACTGTCCGTGCGCATACATCTGCATATATATATATATATATATATATGTACATAGCTAAGTCTACACTGTGTTTTGCACACAACCTACATCCAATAGAAAACTCTCGCAGTTTATGGTGGCCTGGTATAACAATAGGGCACTCTTGACGGACTCGACAGTGTAGAAGAACCTTTTGTTCGTCCTATGCTGTGTGCGATACATGCACGGTACTGCAGAACTGTAGACGGCACAGTGCCACTGAAATACATTATTTGTCGGGGTCCGGACATATTGCTGATTGGTAATTTCTCTAATGGAAAATGTGCTTCTGTCTGGCGGTCATGTTTTCGAACGCCGACCTTTCAGGTTGGCACTGCTGTCTTTGGGTGACTTCGTGCATTCAAGATAGTATATAAGCTTCCCACAAGGAAGACTTTTCAGTTCCCATGTGCTGTGATGGATGATGTTGGAACGTCCAGCCGTCCCTAGCTACAGTCTCGCATACATTAATGTACACGGTCAGCCGTAAATTCTGTGATCGTGCGAGGGTCTACGTTGATCATGTTTCCACGATAGTTCGTCCTTACTTCCAACCCCGTGTCCTGGGGTAGCATTTAATCTAGTTCGATGAATTCGTGGATTTCGAACAGTGTATATTGGGGCATTTGGATAGGGTAGCGATGAGCCTCAGCATCCCCCACTTGTCGAGGGCCGATGCTCGAGTAAAGCTGGCACATTGCTCTGCAGCCTCTTCTATGTAGACATAAGCCAGCTGTTTTATCTTTCCCAGCAAATATTGGTTGTGCAGAACGT
>NW_021155908.1:1564-2189 GCF_002837175.3 Physeter macrocephalus | reverse complement strand
GGTCATTCACCACTAGTCTGAGCACGCGTCCGGACATTTCATTTGTACACGGAGAGAGGGGCTCCGGATGACCAGAGGGATCATACGCGAAAGTGAAACGCACCTACACTCAAGACTTTGTTTCAGAGACTTTGTTTCATACGAACCATAGAAACCTCACGTAAGCGTAGAGTAAAGTCTTCTCTCCATTTTGGGTATAGTCACCGATGCATACCTTGTGAGGGCACAGTATGCACTACTGCATTTATTAAATGTATAAATTTGGGTGCAGAGGTGATGGCCTGCCTGGCGGGGCAACTGCATGTAGGGACTGTGGTGCCCATCCTGAACAAAATGTACTAAGGTACAGGGGTATCGGCACAAGTGTATGCGTTTCTCAACTGAGCTCTCCTGTCCACTGCGTGCTCGGCTCGGGGAACCTGTGGCTGGCAGTGGGTTGTTTTGCTATGCTTCTGCGCTGTCGTCCTTTAGACAGTGCTGCGAGAAACGAGACAACAGTGCCCACGCAGTTGCAACGGTGTACGGTCTCCGTTCTGACCTTTCCCTCCTTTTGCCTTTTCTCAACATCCACGAACACCAGCTGCTCCTACACGTGGCGCCGCTGATACGCCAGCTGCCCGTGCTG
>NW_021155908.1:0-720 GCF_002837175.3 Physeter macrocephalus | reverse complement strand
GACCGGTGGCTTTCACTGGAAACCCTACCTGCTGGGAAAAACTTTACACCCAAGCAGTGTGTGTAAAGGTGAGACTTCTGTCTCCTCTTTATTTCTCCCTCCCGGATCCGCGGTGTGTCGCACAAAGGAGCAACTTCAGGGCTTCGCACACGTGCTTACACAGCAGCAGGAGCAGAACGAGCAGGAAGGTATAAAGTGCATTTTTTAGCATGCCACAGGCTGAGCGCCAGAAGCACATGAAATCTTGGCTTCGGATTTTAACATTTTGCAGGCCCTCCATAGGGATCTCGCGCGCACGTACGCAGACACGCACCCGAGTGGACGTGCAGGAACGCCCGCTCATCAGAAGCAGCACTAGTATTCCTATATGAAGATGTACATAGGTATCTTCACAAGGAATGCCACTGGTACACTTGCGAAGATGAACGTTGTCACAGATGTTCTGTATACGTATCAACGTAGGCGACACACAGCAGATGAACTTCCAACCGTGTATGTCTTTGTTCGAAGTGTCGCGTTCTCACCGACTGAAGTGGAGCACGTGTCTACCATGCCCACTGCGCATCATAATCAAATGTGAGCAGTGTTGAGGTACAGGAAGCTGGGAGTCTGCTGCTGCGGCTACGGCACTTCACTGCAACGTTAGTGGTAGAGTTTTAGTGTTCCCCACGTCGGCGCCCCTGCCGGTACCGCCGTTACTGTTGCGTTTGCTGTCTGTTC
>NW_021155907.1:1777-2189 GCF_002837175.3 Physeter macrocephalus | reverse complement strand
GACTTCTCATTGGATAACTTGAGAAATTCACAAGGGAGAAGTCCAGGCGGCAGGGACACGTGTGGCGTTTGCAGTTGACAGCTGCCGCGGGGTGGAAGTGTGGTTGATGAGGA
The DNA here is from genome assembly GCF_002837175.3 of Physeter macrocephalus. Lineage (NCBI taxonomy): Eukaryota > Metazoa > Chordata > Mammalia > Artiodactyla > Physeteridae > Physeter > Physeter macrocephalus. The sequence goes on along the minus strand of NW_021155907.1, from coordinate 2,076 downwards.
CGCTTTCCATCCCTGGACGTTGGCAAAGTGAGAGAACACTGAGGGAAAATGTTTGCCCACCTCCTTTTTCTCTTGACTCACCGACCCACCACCCTACCTCTTCCCTCTATCTGCACTTCCCCTGCTCAGAAGCACTTTGCCCTGTGCCTCTTGCCTTTCTGTGTTCCTGCCATCTGATAAAGGGAGGGAAGAGAGTGATCTTGAGTCCTCTGGCCGTGGCCTTGCCACCAGTGTGCTTGGTGGAATGACAGTGTGACCCTTCCTCACCGCTCCATGTCCCCACCTGTAGCACAAGGCCC
>NW_021155907.1:0-1728 GCF_002837175.3 Physeter macrocephalus | reverse complement strand
TTTATAAATTTATTTATTTTATTTATTTATTTTTGGCTGTGTTGTGTCTTCGTTGCTGCGCACAGGCTTTCTCTAGTTGCCGTGAGCGGGGGCTACTCTTCGTTGCAGTGCGCGGGCTTCTCATGATGGTGGCTTCTCTTGTTGTGGAGCACAGGCTCTAGGTGCGTGGGCTTCAGTAGTTGTGGCTCGCGTGCTCGGTAGTTGTGCTTGCAGGCTCTAGAGCGCGGTCTTCAGTAGTTGTGGTACACGGGCTTAGTTGCTCCGCGGCATGTGGGAACTTCCCGGACCAGGGCTCGAACCCATGTCCCCTGCATTGGCAGGCGGATTCTTAACCACTGTGCCACCAGGGAAGCCCTAACTGAATATTTTAAATGAACTCACTTTTAAAATAATTACTTTAGCTTTGTCCTAAGTGATTATTATCTATGAAATCACATGGGTATGTTACTTAGGTTTTTCTAAACCACATATAAATAGATTTACAGCTGTTAAAATTAAACATTTTTATACATATTTCACCTAAAATCCCCTTATATATGTAGCCATTAAGTTGAAAGCGTGGGATCCCGTAAAATACAAGCAAGAAAAACTCTTCTCCCTTGAACTGTACTGTCTTTTCTGCCCCTTGGATCCAATTTTGGCAAGTCCTTGCAACTCTCAAATAATAAAAAACCTTTCTGTTACTTTTAGTCCCAAGAACAATCCAAGTGCAGTAATGGAAGTATCCACTTTAGTTTAATACTTGGAACTCTGAACATCATTTCAAGATAAGCTCCTTCCCTCCTGCCTCTAAGTGCAGCTTCTCCTGGGAAACCTGAAGGGGAGGTGGCAGGTGTGGCATCTTTGTCTCCCCAACTTGTAGGGCACCTTCTTACCCTCCCCACTGTCTTCCTACCTCCCAAACCAGCTGCTGATAGTTATCCCAACAGGTACAGTGGGTAGAGGGCCGATGTGGGGAGAGGGCAGGTAAGCTCTTACTGGCACCATCCAGTATGAATGCTACCTAGTCCCAGCAGGTGTCTGATGCTGGACCTTCTCTCTGGCAGGACTATTGTGGGTCCTTGGGGTCCCCCTCTTCCCACAGATCACTCATCCACAGTAATATGTTCCCTTAATCACAGGCGATGCCACCTCAGACTGGTTGAGTGGCTTCCTCTTGGTACCAGTTTCCGGTAGCCCACACTCCCCATGGCCCCTTGCACAGAGCCCTTCCCAGTAGGACTTAGTCGGGTGCCCTTCTGTGGGGTCCACACCTGCACCAAGAGAAACCAGCATCCATTCCTTTGAGAAATTCTAGGAGCTCTGGGAGATGCCAAAGCAGGCCCTGCTCACGATTCCTCCTTCAGGGCATCCTGTTGACCCCAGTCTCCACCCATGAGGCATTGCAGGGCTTGGGTCTGGCACTGATCTGTGTGCCTCAGAAATTCCCGGGAGTGCACGTGAAGCTCTGCAAGTGGTCCCCTAGAGGCCCTTCTTACCTGGTTCGGTAGCAGAGGGGAACAGCCCACAGCTCCCCCAGGACGGCCTCCCTCCTTCCCTCTTGGGGCGTGGGACGTGGGCTGGCTGCTCACTTTGGGGGGCACTTGGTACCCGTGTTTGATTGCTGGCCTCTGGGGCCTTGGTATAAGGGGCGAAGCAAGCCCATATGCACACCGTCCCACCTTCCACGGTGTATTGCTGCTCTGCCGAGGTGGTGCCCAGCCCCAGTGCTCCACAAGCCTTCCCTGG
>NW_021155903.1:0-2190 GCF_002837175.3 Physeter macrocephalus | reverse complement strand
GGTGGTGGTGGTGGTGGTGGTGGTGGTAATCTTACTGACCTGACAGAAATAATGTGTGGCAAGCCCCCAGTACAGAGATGCTCAACCAATCTTTGCTCTGCAGGTTCTCCCACTTACTAGTTGACTAACCTGGAGGTGACTGACTTCTATGAGCCCCTTCCTGTAAAAGGGGGAGAGGTTAAAGTCAGCCTTGTTCCAAAAAGGATTTGAGGCTGCAGTTGGGGTTACTGAGAACTGTCCCACTGACTTCACATGTTTCTTTTGAAGATAGAGACTTTGTGAGTATATTGGCAGGCAGAGAAGGACAGCAGGGTGACCTATAGGGAAACACTCTGGATTTGCTGGGAATGGACATGGGGTCTTGTCTAGGATCTGTCACTTGCCACCCTGGTGGCTCTAGACCAGAAAGTCACTCAGTAATCTGAACCTCAGGTTCATACCTTGTCTACCTCTGGAGCGGGTATGGACAAATATGGCTCCTCCAGGGCCAGAAACATGCCTTCTGATCTTCCGCAGCCCCAGTGTCTGTCACAATGCCTGAATCATAGAGGCTCCCACTATTTTCTTGTTTACTGAATGAATTTGGAGCTGCTGAGGGGTCATGCTTCCTACTTTTGTTTGAAGCCTCCTTTGTCTGCAGGCTGATGTCTATGGGTCCCTGGGCCTTTGCCAGAAAGTCACTTGCTAGCTTACCCTGGCCCCAGTGACTTTGCCTGGCACACAGGTGGAAGCAGGGTAAGACTGCCTGGGGGCAAAGAAAGAAGAAGGTGCCCTGGCCACTCTTGTGTGTGTGACAGCTGCTCCCTCTGAGACCCAGGAGGCTAGATGAGGCACCCTCCCTTGGTGATCCCCATTAGGGGACTTAGTTCTTACAGTGTTTAGCTCTCGGGATAAGTGTGGTCGGCTTTGGGGGTGGCCAACCTTCTAATGCGTGTTCTCTGCCTGTAGCCAATTTGAATATGAGGGATGACTCCCACCTCTCCAGATGTGCCACAGGGCAAGGTAGAGGATTCAGAAGCCCCTGGTGATAGAATGGATGGGAAGAGCATTGAGCTCCTTGGTACAATGAGGAAAGAAAGTGTAAAAGTTCCTGGAGGTGGGAAGAAACCTGATACCACAAGACTTCATACACCATGGGCCACCATGCCAGGTAGCCCTCTGGACTTAAATACACTGGCTGAAGGAGAGAGTCAAAGTGCTAATTCTGCCCTACCTGCCCCCCACCCCCACCCCGATACACACACACTTTAAAGCAATTTGTGCACCCTAACAAGACAGTTCCTGAGAGAGGTGCCAGTTTACCTTTCAGAGATACCACAGGTCGACTCCTCTCTCTGGTTCATCCAGGAGGCTCTGCTTTTATGGAGCCTTTTTCTTTTCATTATTCCAGGATTATCGTTATTATTAACCACTTTTGTTCTCATTAAAATTAGTCGCAACTCCCACCCTTTGAGACTCTAGCCCCTCTTCCCCTCTTCCCCTCTTCCCCACCTCATTCCTTTTTCTCCACTTTCCGCTTGACATGACACTAATACTTCAGTAAAATTTTGTTTCTTCCCTAATGTCCATGCTGCCTTTCGTGCCTCAAGTTACTCCCTTCCCCATCTCCAATATTACTTTCAGACCTCAGGTTGTCACTAACCAAGAATTTTCTGACAGTCCCGTCTTTTAAATTTCTGTAGTACCCTACAATGTCCTTTTGCCTGCAACCACCCCTCTCCCCTGTCCTCCTCTCAAGCTGATTTAAGTGCATTTTCTATTTCCACAGTACCCTGTGATGCTCCCTTCTCTTTGCCAATGCCCCATTCTCCAAGCTGGGTCATGTTTCCAAAATATACCTAATACACACTATTTTCATAGTATGCCCTGATGCGCCTTTCAAATCCCCCAGCCTTATTTAAGCATCTCTTGGATTTTCATAACACCCTATGATGCCCTCTTTCCTGTCCCACCCTCCAAGACAGGTCACATAAGCTTTTCTACATTTTCATGGCACCCCATGCTCACTCCCTATTACAGCATTTACCACACTGCCAGTTTACGTATTTGTCTCTCTCACATAATCTAGAACATTCTTTAGAGCTGAGTACTGTGTCTGAGGAGTATCCCCAGAACCTAGATTGGTGCCTCACACATAAGCGGTGGTCAATAAATGGACAAGGTGTCCTCATCATTAAGCTTTTATTTTTT
>NW_021155901.1:0-2190 GCF_002837175.3 Physeter macrocephalus | reverse complement strand
TCTTCTCGTGGCAAGCGGCCGTGGCTGTGCGTGGGTGTGCTGAAGCGGCTGCAGTCTGAAAATCATCATCTATATCAGAGAAGTAGCAAGTTTCCTCACCCCGATGGAATGAAGCGGACCAGGAAGGCCCCGTCTGCAGCGAGCCTTCTTTCGTTGGAGGAAGAGCAGGTGTACTCACAAATGTGTTGAAGCAGAGGCGGGCGATGGCACATGTGATGGGAAGTCGTCAACAGGGGAGAAAAATGCATATGCGCTGTTACTGTCGCCTTCACTGTGAGTATACCCACGTGTAGTGCTGTCAGAGTCAATACTGCAGGCCTTAATGTCCTTTTTAAAAACTCCCAGCTGGAAGGATCCTGCAGGATAATTGTCTCTGCCACGCTGCGCACTTGTGTGCTCGTAGAGCAGCGTTGCCCCTCCTTCAGAAGCGCGTACAGGAAGCGCCGTAAAACACTGCTGGACGACCGGCATCAGACACGCTTTTCTGCGCTCCCACCCTGCTTTCAGTGCTCTTCACTACGTCGCTGTCAGAAATGTCGCTTGAGTCCTCTGCTTGTTGTTCTGAAATATCCTCGCCAACATTTGAGGCCAATGTTATAGAAACCGATCTTCTATCACTGCGTACAATTTCATCCGTGCCATGCGGCTGTCGCGTACTAACGAAAACCTCAACAACGGATTTACAAGGTTCTCCAGTAGTAATCACCCCCACCCCCCGCGTTCTAGGAACCGCTTCAGCAAGTACATATGTTTGCTTGGCCGTCACTTTAGTCCCTGACTCATTCACCTTTTCAGTGCTTCCTGGGGTCCCTGACAAGCTTGTCGGCAACTGACGCACGAACACCACCTGTCTTTAAAAACGTCACTTCTGGGTGTTGAGCAGGCTTCCCCGTGTCGGGTCCACGAAAGCTTTCGGTCCCTTCTCGGAGTGTGTCCACTGTTGCTGTTTCTCCTGCAGCTTCTGCAATTTCTGTCACATCTTGAGGACAGTGCTGAGCAAATCTGTCGCCCGGTTGAACAAGAGTCGCACTGTAAGCCATCCACTAGTGGTAGGAGGCCCTTTTGAAGAGACTCTCGCAGCTGGCACTACGCTCTGAAGGAACGCAGGTTCTTTTGGAGGATGACGGATCATGCGTTGAAGCATAGGACTGCGGAGTCACCACTTGCGACGAAGATCGAGTCGACTCTGCACACTGGTGGGTCGTGTTGGGGACATGTGCCGGGGTATACGTGGCTGTATCTAGAATTTTTTCAGTGCCACCGGGAACAACGCTGCGCGGTGGGATGCACACAGGATGCTTCTGGAACAAGTGTTGGAATGTGTTTATGCAATCAATACGGCATATACCTCCAACTTCTTCTGCGCTGCACGCGTTGCCACGGGATTTATGCGGCAGGAATCGTTCAGAAATGCCTTCACCCATTTAAACTGCGACGGCCCCTGCATGAGTCCATGCGCACCTATTGGTAATGAAGGAGTGGTCAGTGGGCATGGTAAGACACCTGACTCTTCTTCCTTTCCAACCAGTGTTGCGAAGTTCACAGGCGTCTGCTCAGCACCAACATCGTCTCCAGAACCAAAACAATTTGTTGTTCCGCCTCGTTGTTAACAGCTTCTGCCGACCACTGCCTTTTAACGCGTCTTCGAGCGAGCTCCTCGCATACCGGAATGCAGCACGTACGTATGGAACCCGTCTCCGCTGCAGAGTGGCGCTTACTGGAGGCGCGTTTGGCGACACGGCTGCCGACGTGGCTGTCGTCTTCAAGATCGGCCTCGGGACCGACACCGACGTTGTTAACGACGCCAGGGCTTCCTTGGGTTTCTACACATACTCTTCCGGGGTGCGCCGCTTCCAGGTTTCCACCTTCGTGTGCATCGGGAAACACTCCAGAACACAGCTTCTGGCGTGTCTCTTCACCCGGTAAACAGCGAAAAATGAAATAGTTGTGACCATCCCCCAATCCTGGCCGGCGCGGCGCTGGTTCTGTTCCCGCGTTATTTCCATTCTGCCGGCACACTGCAGAACATGCCCGTATTCCGCTGACAATCAGTGTCTCATCTGGCCTTAAGGTAACGCCCACCATGTGCTCCAAGACCCCAGGGACAGTGAAGTACTGTAGTAGACCTGCATACCCTATACACACAGTAACATATCTTTAACTGGGCCACCGAGACTCACCAAGCAATAC
>NW_021155900.1:665-2190 GCF_002837175.3 Physeter macrocephalus | reverse complement strand
TGAAATGTTTCATTTAAATGAGTAGGCAAAGAAACCCACAGATTAATAACTGTTACTGATACAGTATCAGTAAGAGATTGCATATGTGACCTTCTTTATATCCTGAATGATGAGTAGGATATATGAACAAAAACTTGCACGTAAATTGAAATTTCAGAATTTGGCAATGGATTCATTTTTGTAATTCCTCTATTTTCTTCAAAGATATTCAAATGTGTCCCTTGGAGCACTAGCAAAAAAAAAGACATCACATAACAATGAGGCAAACGGTGGTGACTTGGAGTCATTCACTGACTAATTTTATCTGTGGAAATAAACAGTTACTTCTTCAAGCAGATTATCTGACCCAGTAGGAAATGCAGACTATGTGCCTGATATCCAAATAAGTTGTCCAAAAAATAATCACCAGTGTTGGTGGTAGAATTGCTCATAAATATTCAATGCCTCCGCCTTAAGATGAAAGCAAGGAAGAAACTACCTTTGGTATAAAGGTAATATAAGGAAACTTAGCAGAGACCAAAGGCTTCTATCCTTTACTCATACCTAACTCTGATTGACTTCAATCAATTTCAACCTCACAGCAGGAAGAATCTGGCTGCAGGATATAAATGTGAATTTCATTAATAGTATTAGACATTAATAATGAGTTTAATATACTGAACATAGAAGGAATTACTAATCCCAAGAGAGCCTTAAAAGCTACTATTGGTTTAGATAATTCAGTGTTTTGTAAAAATAAAACGTGTTAAAGTGAATATATATATATAGATACATAGTTATTAAATTCCAAAAGCATGCCATTGGAATATTGCATACAGGACTTCCATTCACAGGTGAAAAAAGTGAGGTGTGCATAGATCTAGTGTTAAGAGTGTTAATCATGATGAATTTTATCATAAGAATTGCAACAGTTTCTTAAATTTGACTCCACAGTCATACATGCTTCCTTTCTCTCCCTCTCATATCCCATCTCAATTTCTAAAGAGAGTGAATGATGTTGAAAACAACGATAGAAAATATTAATAAAGTGCTAGTGACAGGTAATAGGCAAAGGATTTATGTGCATTATCATTTTTTTCTTTTTAAAAAATTTTATTGATGTATAGTTGATCTACATTGCATTAATTTCTGCTGTACAGCAAAGTGATTCACTTATACATATCTATATATTCATTTTAATATTCTTTTCCATAATGGTTTATCACAGGATATTGAATACAGTTCCTTGTGCTATACAGAAAGACCTTGTTGTTTATCCTCTGGAGGTTAACCTTTTTTTTTTTTTTACATTTTTATTGGAATATAATTGCTTTACAATGCTGTGTTAGTTTCTGCTTTATAACAAACTGAATCAGTTATACATATACATATATCCCCATACCTCTTCAATCTTGTATCTCCCTCTCTCGCACCCTCCCTATCCCACCCTTCTAGCTGTTCACAAAGCACTGAGCTGATCTCCCTGTGCTATGCGACTGTTTCCCACTAGCTATCTATTTTACATTTGGTAGTGTATATATGTCCA
>NW_021155900.1:0-171 GCF_002837175.3 Physeter macrocephalus | reverse complement strand
TTTTTAAGGAACCTCCATACTGTTCTCCATAGTGGCTGTATCAATTTACATTCCCACCAACAGTGCAAGAGGGTTTCCTTTCCTCCACACCCTCTCCAGCATCTATTGTTTGTAGATTTTTTGATGATGCCCATTCTGACTGGTGTGAAGTGATACCTCATTGTAGTTTTG
>NW_021155899.1:0-2190 GCF_002837175.3 Physeter macrocephalus | reverse complement strand
CTATTTGTGGAAAACAGTTAGCCTATGTTAGGATGTGCAGCTGTTTTCTGTGTAGGCATGCAGCACATTCGAGACACGGGCTGACGTGGCGCATGCCGTCGCACCCGGGACCCGTGCAGTCACAATCAGCAGATACTGAATAAATTTTGCTGATGGTGGGAATTGTCATCCATAAGTGCATCGAGCCACAATACGTATTTGCAGTTCTCCTGCAGCGGTCCAACACAATTGTTGCGGCAATATACCATTATCTGCAAAATGAATTTCGGACCTACATCTGCGCCTCAGTCAAGCAGTACTTCCCGACTGTAAGAGGTTGACTGTGTGCCTTGCTTCTTTGACTAGGCCTTGCTGTCGAAGTAGAGTAGACAGTGTAGATTGGGAGAACAGTTATGACTTAGCACAAATGAATGTTTCTCTCTTAGATGCTCAGTTGTCTGGGAGTCTGTACTCCCACACCATGTGTATGAATTTCATGATGCTGTGCGCAGCACCACACCCAGGATATCTAAAACTAAACGTAAAAATGGACGTTCCCGACGAAGGCGTATCTGGGTACCCTTGTTTGTCGCCGTGCTGGTTGCACTCACAGGTATGAAAATTCTATGAGGTGAACGCGATCCGAGCTACAGTCAATGAAATTAATATGAATACAACAGTTACGTCTGGAATTCAGGGTTAGATTCCTGTCGTACAGGACGTGTTACATCATGACGGGCCAGCACATTGATGATGCTCATGTAGATGAGCGTAGCTTTCGCTTTAGTTGGTAGCATGTAAGAAACCACAACCTGCATTACTGTGGATCCCGGTTTTTCTTTCACGTACCGTGAGGTAGAACAGTCTTTGATTCTAAATATTATTGTCGTCTCCTGTTGGTCTATCAACACAGATTTTCGGTAAGCTGTGATGCCGAGGATCCTATTCTTCGCAGATACCCTTTAGTTTCACCTTCAAGGCAGTAAAAACCTGTCCACAGTTTTGCGTCTCTCTTACAAAGGCTGGGGACAATATGTGCTTGAGCAGGCCCAAGGAGGCAAATCACTATTCTGTATGCGCGGAAGCCATTTTCTGATATGTGCTGTCGTGTTTGTGATAGCAGCGGTACATGACACTTCCTCCACAGCACGACCTGCACTGCTTTCTACTGGCAGCGAAGGGGTGCTATACTTCTTAGCTTTCTTTCCTAAACCACCCTGATGGCCACTCGATTTAATGCTAAAGTACAAAGGATGGACACGGGCGGTGGGGGCCACAAACTTTGGAACAAGGCATCACGAGTCAAAGATGGTTCGAATTTGTTGTACTTCTTGGGTCATGCTAGAGATATCAGTGGAACAGCTGCTTTGTGGATGTTGCCGTGGAGTACACCTCCTTGCATCATAGCACCCGCGTGAGGTTCACATAATAACAACCGTAAATACGGAAGGCTCCGAACCGGTATTGGTACTACCACGGAAGTACAAATTCTAAATCAGAGCAGTGTTAATGGTGACCAACTGGTAACCCTGCCATGCGTTCGTGTGCCTCTAAAGCGGGTGTGAGCACCGCACAGAAGGCTTTTCGTTTTGAGGATTTGAACGACGTCCGCAAGGCCGGCCATATGATATTCATCGTTCTTCCTCTGTACGTGTGCTAGGTGTAGGGTATGTTGGAGACGATTTCTATTCGTGTTGTGAATCGACCTGTTCAATGATGGTGTGTCATGGTGAACGTGGAGGGCTATGCAACCTGGGAAACGGTTTATGATGCCGTATGAAGTTTATATGATGTGCACAGCACCATTTTACGTCAGTGAAGGAATAGCGGCATTGAGCGGTGAATAGTTTTCTGCGGGAGGGGCCGGGGTGATGTCGACGCGTGTTATGGTGGCACTGGCTCTACAGTGGCTGTAGATTATTGTCCTCTCTTGCATGCAGTGGCTCGGAGATGATTTTGGTCTATCAGATAAAGAAGTCACACAGGTCTCTCAGGGTTGACACTCCACATCCGTTGTACGCAACACGAAAAGTCGAATCCCACGTTGATGCTGAGCTCTCCAAAGGAAATAGCGAGCGCTATCCAATGGAAACAGTTCCCTTCTGAGTCTTCCAGTTATATCACATGGCACAACAGACAGCTGAGAGCAGATGGATATGCAGCCTTGTAACCGCAGCTGTTCCCCCATTTTGTTGGAGACTCAGAGCCTAG
>NW_021155898.1:1845-2190 GCF_002837175.3 Physeter macrocephalus | reverse complement strand
CCACAACAAGGCCCGGTCCCCCTTGGCAGCAGCAGTGGCGGTAGTACCAAGAGCAGGAGCACATGAGAATAATTATCGGCACTCGACGCCGCACCAGCAATAACAGCAGCGGCACGGGTATCAGGTCGAACCCCCTTGAGGAAGGAGAGCCATGTATGATTTGTTCGACCATGTGCTGTCTCACTATGCAAAAATTACGTCTCTGCAAGAAACACAGGTTGAATAACGGGACAGCAAGAGGGAGGACAGCACACGCATCAGCAGTAGCAGCAGCAACAGTATCGACATTAATAGCTACAACACCAGCAGAGCAGTGTGGGGTGGCCGTCAGCAGTATCAGCAATC
>NW_021155898.1:0-322 GCF_002837175.3 Physeter macrocephalus | reverse complement strand
ATAAGAGTAGCATCACGAGTTACGTAGACTTACACACATATACCCATATATATAGATAAATATGTACATATATTATTGCACCTATAAACATATGTATGTGAGAACAGTGACATACTTGCCCACGCGGACGCGTATGCGGACAATGTGTACACCACGCATCGGGAGGTCTCTACAGGATGATATATGTACGGCCACAGTAAACCAAAGATGTGCAGATATATAGCTGCACGTAGAGAACGACAACAGGCAGTGAGGAGAACACACAGAATTATACACAAAGAGTATATTTACACGTATGAGAAAACGCGTATTATACACAAAG
>NW_021155897.1:2084-2190 GCF_002837175.3 Physeter macrocephalus | reverse complement strand
CTACTGCGGCGCGCTGCTGCTGCTGCTGCTTCTGTGTGCTCCAGTGCATCGGGCACGACACCGTATGTCGGGTATTCAACAGCATCATCGGCAGTTTGATGGCGGC
>NW_021155897.1:0-314 GCF_002837175.3 Physeter macrocephalus | reverse complement strand
ATGCTGCTGGGCCTCTGCTGCTGCTGTTGCTTCTGCTGTACCTCCTCCGCTGCTGTGTCCCTGTAATGCTGCTGGGCCTCTGCTGCTGCTGTTGCTGCTGCTGTACCTCCTCCTCTGCTGTGTCCCTGTGATGCTGCTGGGCCTCTGCTGCTGCTGTTGCTTCTGCTGTACCTCCTCCGCTGCTGTGTCCCTGTAATGCTGCTGGGCCTCTGCTGCTGCTGTTGCTGCTGCTGTACCTCCTCCTCTGCTGTGTCCCTGTGATGCTGCTGGGCCTCTGCTGCTGCTGTTGCTGCTGCTGTACCTCCTCCTCTGCT
>NW_021155896.1:1908-2190 GCF_002837175.3 Physeter macrocephalus | reverse complement strand
ATGCACAGGTCTCTTGGGCAAACTCCAGCATCCTTCGTTTAGGCAGGTCACTGCACAGAAAAGGGGGTATGGAAAAAACGAGGGCAGCCAAGGGCGCTGTGGTTAACGTGTGTCTCTTCTGTATTGCTAGGCTCAACATGGCCTTAGGCTGCGAGTCAACCTGGCATTGGGAACGGGATCCCACAAGGCTTTTTTTCCTTTCTTGAAAGCTCCATTCATGTGGCGAGGAAGCAATCTGAAAAGCATGGTTGTGGCAGGGTTTGAGTCTCGGCCCGCAAGCTG
>NW_021155896.1:0-893 GCF_002837175.3 Physeter macrocephalus | reverse complement strand
CATGCTTCAGAGAAGGCAATGAGTTTTCTCGAAAGAAATCTTGTGCTTCCTCTTCCTAGCTGGAAGCTCATCCTGCTCTGCTCTCTACCAAATGTGGGCCTCCACGTGAGCACTAGCCTCGGAATAAGGCCCTTACGTGTCTTGCCTCATGGTGGCGTGCCACAGCTCCGTGAGCCCCTAACCGCGGGTCTGCTTTCGTTTACCGGCAGGAGGCTTTTGCTTTCTCCTTGGAACCTCGCGTCAGCCACCGTTTCGGATTCAGAACCCTCCATACGTCCACGGTGCTCTGGGCTCTTAAGTACCATCCAGCTTCGTAATCCCTTCAGAGTAGCCCTTTGTTTGCCCAGCGAGGGGCAACACACTGCACTTTTCCTTGGGAATGCTAGATTTTCTGAGCTCTGAAACAGCTTCGGAAACAGAGTTCTAGAATACCTAACTCGCAAGGAAGTCGGCCCCCCTGCCCTAGGTGAGCTCACCCGGGTGAGACACTCTGCTCAGATGTCCTTCAGCCCCCTCTCCTGCGAAGTCAGCGTTTCCTCAAGGAGAGTGTCAGCGTGCGTTCCAACTTCAACTGAAGCCCAGTCCCTGGTGTAGCACTGCAGCCTTATGGAACATGCACAGGTCTCTTGGGCAAACTCCAGCATCCTTCGTTTTGGCAGGTCGCTACACAGAAAAGGGGGTATGGAATAAACGAGGGCAGCCAAGGGCGCTGTGGTTAACGTGTGTCTCTTTTGCATTGCTAGGCTCAACATGGCCTTAGGCTGCGAGTCAACCTGGCATTGGGAGAGGGATCCCACAAGGCTTTTTTTCCTTTCTTGAAACCTCCATTCTCGTGGCGAGGATGCAACCTGAAAAGCATGGTTGTGGCAGGGTTTGAGTCTCGGCCCGCAAGC
>NW_021155895.1:0-2190 GCF_002837175.3 Physeter macrocephalus | reverse complement strand
CGTGAGGTTTCTGTCAAGTCAAAGAGACAAAAGCTACACACTGGGCCTTTTCCTGAATCCACTTTTCTAGGCAGGAGTCCTGCTTGTAGCGAACTGCCTCAGTGAACGGATAACCTAAGACGGCCATGTGGTCTGAACTTCTTCCAAAATCCAGCAGTGTTCCACGAAGCACTGGACTTCAGTTGACGTGGGAGCACTAGTTGGAATCTCTCCTGGCGGTGGGGTGACGTCACATATGAGGTCTTAGGATTGCTGCACAGCAGAGGGATTTCCTTAGTACCGCTCAGAAAAGGGCGACGAGGCAGAAGTCCCCGGTACGCTGCACTGGCTAGAACGGTGCTCCAGAAACTGCTGGAGAGTGAAGGAAATCCAGCTCTCCCAGGGGAGTGTGCAATATGCTGCCCTTCAATCGGCATACATAGGGGTACTCTGAAGGGCGTTCGCGACTGGACGGTGCTCGGGAGGCCCAGGGGTCCTTGGCCTATACAGTAGTCTTGGACGGAGACACGTGCTGACGGGTGGAGCCCAAAAATCCCGAGTAGCTTACAAGTGGCTTACCCGAAGGAAGAGCAACGACTGCGGCCTCAAGGACACAGCTGCACGCCTACCATCCTGCCTGCCATTCAGGGCCTTAGCTTGAGGCTACTGCGCAGTTGGGGTGGACGTTAACCCATAGAGCCGGGAGGATGAGCTCCCAACCAGGAACGGGAAGACTCCCGTTTCTTTCCACGAAACTCTTCTTCGTATCCTAGCCATGCCTGCGCAGAGGAGCATCCGGGCTCTATCCGTGATTTTTCAGGTAGCTTCAAGGAGGCAAGAATGCAGCTTTCAAGGCGAGGAAACAAGGCTTGTCTCCGAAGGCCGCAATTTCCAGGTTGACACACGGCAGACTCGTCTTTGGTTTCTCATGAGTCCAGGAGACCTAGCCACTCACTGGCTCCTTCCACAGTCAACCTTCCTAGGAAGAGGGTTCTTCCTCAAACGAGCTGCCTAAACGAAAGAAAGCGCTCGGTCTCCTAGGGTCCTGTGCATCTTCCAAATGTCTGCAGCTTGACACCAGACATTGTGCTCTGGTTGCACTTGGACCCCAAGCTGACTTTCTCCTTGAGGTAGGTTGACTTGAGGTATGAAGACCCGCAAGGTATTGTAAGCAAAGTATTCTTCTCACTACAGCTCCGACAAGGACGGTGAGGCAGACTGCACGGAATGCGGCCGCTGCTCCAACCGTGTTCCCGGGGCTATTGTGGAGCTGAGGACATCTAGCTCTCCCGAGGACGTGTGCAACATGCTGCCAATCACTCAGCAAACACACTGGTACTCTGAAGTGTCTACGCGTCTGAACGAGGCGCAGCCAGCCCGGGGAGCCTGGGGCTACTCGGTGACCTTGCACGGAAACGGGTGCTGACGCGAGGGGCCGAGGAGTCCTGAAAAAGCTTACCTAGAGTTCAGGTAAAGCAGAAGAGCGACTAAGGCCTCACGGAAGCTGCTGCACGCCTACCCTGCTGTGTGGCATATCAGGGCCCTCCTTCGAAGCGAGGACTCACTTTGCCTTTTCCTTTAGCTAGAGAACAGGATAGGATGAGCTCCCACCCAGAACCTGAAATACCCTGTGCTTTCGTGAAAGCTTTTTTTCCTCTCACAGCCATGCCGACAGTGAGTAGAAGCCCGACTACAAGAGTGTTTATCAGGTCACGTCAAGGCACATGAATGTTGCTTTCCTCATGGGAAATACAAGGCTGGTCACCTCAGGTCCCGTTTCGAGATTGACACGCAGCAGAAGAATCTATGGTTTCGAACTGGTGAAAAGAGACCTAGCTACCTACTTGGCGCTTCCCTGATTCAGCGTTTCCGCACAGGGTTTTGTACGTGTAGCGAACTGCCTAGACGAAAGGCTGCCCTAGGCGTCCTTGGGCCCAGTGAAGGTACCAAACGCCTGAAGTGTTACACAGAAACCTGTGCTTTACTGGAAGTGGCAATGCAAGCCGTCGTGCTCCTTGAGATCCGGTGAATTCCGGTATGAGGCCCGCGAAGGACTTCTGAGCGGAGGGGATTTCTCAGTACAGCTCAGACTAGGGCAACGAGGCTAACTTAGGTGAGACTAGCTAGCTCTCCCAAGGAAGAGTGCAGTGTGCTACCCTTAAATCGGCCTACCCAGGGGCACCCTGAGGGACTTAGGGACGAGTGTGGCCC
>NW_021155892.1:0-2190 GCF_002837175.3 Physeter macrocephalus | reverse complement strand
TACTATGCCATTTTACATAAGGGACTTGAGCATCTGCAGATTTTGGTATGGGGTTGGGCGGGGCTAGGTCCTGGAACCAATCTCTTGCCAATACCGAGAGACAACTATACATACACTTAGGTGTATATTCTGAACTGTTCAATAGCAAAGGAAAAATAAATAATTTTTAGATTTTATTAAGTACTCAGAGTTATACTCTATGTTTTGCTGACTTAATCATTATATTTTATAAGTTTTCTTAATATACTTGAAAAACCTAAATTTCATTTAAAGGGCTTAGATTTAAAATGGACCTTTGATTTAAAACCAGACAAACCACTATTCTGTCTCATTTAAAATGAAGGTGTGAATTTATAGTTTCAACTTTATTTTTTTAATAACAAATGTTTGCTGAATTTCAAAATTTCACTTATATTTTTAAAACCGCATTATAAAGTTACATAAAATGAAAGAATTTCACTTCTTACTTTTGATCCAGAAGAAATCCCATGGAGGTCAAGGTCAGGATAATGAAGCAAGCCCTCAGAAGGAGAGTGACCTGTGATAGTGCCTGTCAAACAAACACAGAGATCAATGGATCTTTAGGTGAGTCATCCAAAGGAGCATCAGAATTTAAAGCTGACAAGAATAACAGACTCAATTTTATTTTATGTTATACCATTTGTTACTGACATTTTTCAAGAAGGTTGAATATGCAGAGAACATTTTGGTTTTCCTAATGTCATTTAGTTACCTTGTTGGACACTTGGAGAATGAATTAGACAATTCTAATGATATTTTGCTTAAAGTGTTCTTTCTAATAATTCTTTAAAGTTTTGGCTTTCGTAATTCTTTGAAACACACCCCCACATATGGAGAAATCACTTACATTTTTATGAATAAATACCACATTTCAATGGTTATTTTTAATATCACCAATTCTTCGTGGTTTCAAACCCAAAAGTGTCTTTAATAAAGAAAATATTTAAAGGAGAATGTGTTTATGAGTGCAAACACATACATGAAAGAAATTACGCACATCCACTCACATTTTTATTTGATGAAATCTGTATGTTCCTCTGTACATGTCAAGGGTCCTTTTTTGAATTAGTAACAAAAACCACATATTTCTTTGTTATAATCATAAATTAATTATGCATTTTGTTTACAGGTAAAAATTTAATAATAATGTTTATTGAACATCTATTATTTTATAGCTTCCATGCTACGTGTTTCACGCATGCTAATTCTTTTCATATTCCCAACAAACTTGCAGAGTAGGTATCATCATATATGCTTCATACATGAAAAAACAAAGCTGGAATCAAAAGATGAAGTAACTTTTCCATCATCACACAGAAATAAATGATGCCTATGAAATTCAAAACAGACCTACCTGACCCTTAAGTGTGACAATGGTAGAACACATGTGAGCAACAAACTTAAAGGGGGCAGAAGCAGAGCTCTATACTGAAGTTACATAGCTCATGTTAGGGCCAGATGGTTACCACTTCAGATTGAGAGTGGATCAGTAAAAGCAAGGAGTTGGATGCACAGCCAATGGACAATTTCCCTACTCACTGATGGTATTTATGTTTCACCTTTATGAGAACACCAAAGGTTGTTTTATGTTGGCTAAAGTAGTGATTGAATGCTCTCTCTTTTTTCTTTTTCCTGAAATAACTAGAGGTAATTTCAAGTCATTACTAACTAATATACACACCTACAACTAAGTAGCATCTGTCCAAAGTTATAAACAAAAGTTACCAATTGTAATTGCTGCTCACATCCAATATCTCAGCTCCATATCATCTTCTAAATCAGCTCTGTCTCTCATGGCCAACTTCTAACACCGCCCTAGTTACTTTCTAAATGCCTACAATGGGACCCAGAATTGCCAAGGGGCTTTAACCCTCCAGGGCAACAGTTTAGTAGAAGAGTATTGTTGAGTGCTCAAAAAACTGAATAGAAAGTGTCAGAATGTTTAGGAATATGGAGACAGTGCTGGATATCAGATATAGGATGGGGAGTTCAGTGAACTCCAGAACGTTTGAATGGAGAGCAGGAGAGTGCTATTTGGGTATGTGGAATTCCGTGGTGGCTGCTTTGGGACAGTAAAGCAGAAAAACAAAAATAAAAAACACACCAGAAAAATATTTTCTTGGTGGTAGAAGTAACTAGGTGTGCTTGAGTAGATTAATGTTTGCTTAG
>NW_021155891.1:0-2191 GCF_002837175.3 Physeter macrocephalus | reverse complement strand
TATATATATGTATATAAATATTTCAGTATATAGACAGAATATAATTTCAACTTCCATATATGTAGTAAATAGGTGTGTTTTCAGAACAAGAAGAAATAGAATCTGAATATCAGTCCATCAGAAAGCTTACAATATGAGCTGTTTGAAGAACAATCATGCTCAATCATTATCAACTTCTTTGCATTTGAATTGACAAAGGATAAAAGAATATGAAGATTCATGGACACACTCTTACATTCACATGCTGTTATGTCAACCAGCATTCCCTGCTTAGTAACTTCTTGGCATCCACATGAGTTACTAAGGTCATTTATTTTGGAATATTAAGTGGAAAAAGAAAAAAAGAGTCTCTGAGCAAAGAAACTTCAATTAATTTAAAACATAAAATAGGCTCAAGAGCAACGTAGAGAACAAACATATGGACACCAAGGGGGGAAAGCTGGGGGTGGTGGTGGTGGTGGGACGAATTGAGAGATTGGCATTGACATGTATACACTAATATGTATAAAATAATAACCTGCTGTATAAAAAAATAAAATTTAAAAGAAAAAAATAAAACATAAAATAATATGCTCTAAAATAACAACTGCATTTTAACAAGTTCATTAAACATATTCTCAAACTCATAACCATTATTTTGCTTAGTCGATGTTTTCTCAAAGGAGAGTTCATTCATTTTAACTGCTTAAAATACATGATGAAGAAAGAAATTTGCTTTTTTATTTACATTTTACCACTGATAATTTTTTATTAAAAACACTAGCACAAAAGAGCACATTGTGACTTTAATCAGTGCTAACTTTCCAGGGCAATGCTTTGTTTTACATTTAAAACTTTAGAGTTATGTTTATGAATAAAACAAAATAAGATGTCCCTAGAAATTACTAGCATACTGTTACAAAATTAATATATGTCCACTGTTTAACATAAACATAAGCACAAATACAGATTAATGGTCTCTGTTTTATAATAATTATCTTTTTGGAGGTATCAATAGATAAGAAATGTGATATTTAGAATAAAGAGAAATTATACTGTATTAAAATGAGTTATTATAGTAGTGATTTTTAAAAATTTATTTCAAGTTTGTTTGAGAGCAGATAAATCGAAACTGACCATCCAAGATTTCTAAAACACCATTATCATCATCACTCTTATTTTTCCATTCCAAAATAACAATACCCGTAGATTTTCTTCTTTTTTTTTTTCAGTATGTGAAATGTATTTCAGAACGTGTTTTAAAACCAATTCATTACTGGCATTATCTCCTAATCAATTAATATGCACAAGCAATTTCTTACTACTCACAAAACCCATAAGATCTGGAAAATACACATTATTATTATTACTTACAAATTAATCTTTTTTTAAAAAGATTAAGTGAATAATTAAAGAGAAAACCAGGGTGTTGTGAATAGGGTAAAATTTTATTTTGGGTATAGCTTATATTAGATTTTTTGGTAGATTGTAGTATTTTCCTTAAATTTCTATTAATTATAATAGTGTTTTAAAGATGACTTTCTTGGATTTTTCCAAGTAATCTTATAATCTATAATAATGACAGTCACATCATTCTGAGTATTATACCTCTGATTTCTTTAACCTCTCTTACCGCATGGGCTAAACCCTTTAGTACAGTCTCAAAGAGTAACTTTAAAGTGAGAAGTCCTATCTTGTTACTGCATTGAATAGTAATACTTATAATGTATCTTAATTAAAATGATACATGCTGGAGATTTCTGTTGAATAGCTTATAAATCAAGGAAATTTTCTTCCTAGTTTGCTAAGAGTTTTTTTTTTTTAATAAAGAATAAATGTTGTGCTTTATCAACTTCTTTTGCAAGATTTATTGAGGCCATCATAATTGTTCTTTAATCTGTTTATGTAATTATGTTAATAAATTTTCTTATATTAAACTGAGATAATTCTATGATAATGGTCATAAGGCATTATTCTTTTAATAATATTTTTATAAAGAACAGCATCATTTTAATAACACTGTATTTTACTTGATAATCTTGTATTAAGGATTTTCACATCTTTCTTGTATAAAATTAGGTTTTCTTGAGTATTATCCTTTCCCAGCTTTTAAATTAGCATTATGATAGTCTCATAAAATTTGCTCAATAACTTCCTTCCCCTTTTCCTTTCCCTCCCTCCCTCTCCTTCTCTCTCTCTCTCTCTCTCTCTC
>NW_021155890.1:2006-2191 GCF_002837175.3 Physeter macrocephalus | reverse complement strand
GCACACATGCACTGAACTGGGCAAAAAGAAAGAGAGCCGTCCCATTCACGGGCCAGTACTGTTCGACATGCGGCATCACAGTTTCGTGTTTGCGGATTGTAGCTTAGTGGGTAGCTAGAAGTGAGTTCTGTGGCGCTTCTTAGTCCAGAAAGAACGGGGGGGGGACTGTCTTGGAAACCGTCGGA
>NW_021155890.1:0-1345 GCF_002837175.3 Physeter macrocephalus | reverse complement strand
GTGCGCAGGTAAAGATGGGGGAGCGGCGTTGATGGACTAGGAGATGGTGAAGGTGGTATTCGCGGTGATGGTGATCTGGTTCGTGGTGATGAACTCCTGATGGTAATCGCGGTGTTGGAGGTGGTTGCGCCAGTAGTGTGGTGGTGGTCGTCGTGATGATGATGGTGTCGAATTATATCCTTACCAACATGGGGAAGCACGCGTCAGAAAAGATCTTTTTTCTAAGAGCGATTCGGCATGCACTGATGTACATCAATACCTACATACTTGTGCATAGTGTATGTGTGCACCAGCACCGCACAGTGATTCAGCTCATTAGACTTAAGGAACTCGTGTATTTATATATATTTGTATACATACATACACACATACGTATGTATACGTATTTTCAAGTGAGTGGGTAGATCATCGTGTAGGTCTGTCCACTTAGACACCTTTGGTAGGGCTCCAAGAGTACTCTAGGGTGTGTAGTATGTGTAATGTGAGGCGAATGTATATAGCGTATGTGCACACCGTGTGTTGCGGGGAGCTTAGGAAACAGCCTATACGGGGAGACATATCCGATGCTAAAATGGGTGAAGAAATGTGTTAACAAAAACGTATACATAGTTCACGTAGTAAAAAACTTCGTGTTGCAGAGCGTCGGTGTCAGCGTGCGCTTTTAGCTATATGTAGTAAATGTACGTGTTCAGCAGGATTCACGAAGTCTGGGCTACACCAGCTACAGACAAATATATCCATGTACGTATGGATATACGTAAATCTTTAGTAGACTATCATTAAAGGCAATTTCTAGCCTCTTTCATTTCCTTCGTGTGGGGTCGTTTCTTTCGCGGCTGCTGGCGAAGAGACGAGCACCCGCGAAACTAGGTTTTTGCAATATGGTTAATAACGTCAGTAACGATAGAAGATGGAACTGATCATCAGAAAGGATCGTTCTTGATTAGCCGCAATGGCAAAAAAAAGGACTGTTTTAGTCAAGAGCTCTCGATGTAGCGAGAAAAGATACGTTTATTATTAGGTTATTAGTGTAACTCTTGAGGTAGTCGATCCGCACTTCCCCACTCTGCAGAACTGACACCGCCACCGGAAGTGAGAGTAGAACAGGTGAGGTGGTGGAACGTTGTAGGAGTGCGTGGACTAGTTGTGCTACCGAAGAAACAACGCAGAAATCCGTGGAAAGTTGCCGCGAATTAGGGACACCAGTAGGCGGGAGGAGGGAGAAAAGACCTAGTTAGAGCGCGGTGGGCGAAGAATGAGGTGCATGGTAGTGGTATGAGACACACCGTAGAGCTAGGTGCACACGTGTTAAGTCAACCATATATGCATGTTTGTATGCGTGTTT
>NW_021155889.1:0-2191 GCF_002837175.3 Physeter macrocephalus | reverse complement strand
AGCACGAGCATTGGGGGCAGGGCACCAAAGCTCTTCCCCACACGCTGAGCAAGCCTGTAGACCAGGGCACGAACCCGTGTCTCCTGTATCGGCAGGCGGATTCTCAACCACTGCGCCACCAGGGAAGCTCTCTTTTTGTTAAGTTTTAAAAGTTCTTTGTATAGGTTTGGTTAACAGTTCTTTATCAGATGTGTCTTTTACAAATATCATCTCCAAGTCTGTGATTTGTCTCCTCATTCTCTTGATATAATTTTGATAGATGTTCTCAAATTACTCTGTTAAAGTTGGTACCAATTTATACTTTCACCTGTAATGTGTGAGAGTAAGTGTTTCCTCTATGACTCAATGTATTATCAATTTATTTGTGATTTTTTTCCAGTCTGATAGGTAAAAAATAGTATCTTACTGTAGTTTTAATTTCCATGTACTTTATTAGAGAGAGACTGGGTATCTTTTAGTATGTTTATTTGCCATTTGTATTTTCTTTTTTTTTTTAATTTTTATTTTTGGTTGCGTTGGGTCTTCATTGTTGTACGCAGGCTTTCTCTAGTTGCAGTGAGCAGGGGTTACTCTTCATTGTGGTGCGTCGACTTCTCATTGTGGTGGCTTCTCTTGTTGCAGAGCACGGACTCTAGGCTTGCAGGCTTCAGTAGTTGTGGTACTCGGGCTCAGTAGTTGTGGCTCACGGGCTTTGCTGCTGCGTGGCATGTGGGATCTTTCTGCACCAGGGCTCGAACCCGTGTCCTCTGCATTGGCAGGCAGATTTTTAACCCCTGTGCCACCAGGGAAATCCTGTATTTTCTTTTATATGAACTGTTTGTATTTTTTGTTCATTTTTCTGTTAGGATTGGTTCTTACATTGCTGTGGATGGTGAGACTATGGATAAACAAATCCTGTGGGCCAGTTTAGAGCGGAGCTCAGTATTCTCAAAAATCTCCTCTCTATACTCTTAATTTTTTTTTTTTTTTTCCGGTACGCAGGCCTCTCACGTTGCGGAGCACAGGCTCCAGACGCACAGACTCAGCGGCCATGGCTCACGGGCCCAGCCGCTCCGTGGCATGTGGGATCTTCCGGGACTGGGGCACGAACCCGTGTCCCCTGCATCGGCAGGCGGATTCTCAACCACTGCGCCACCAGGGAAGCCCCTATACTCTTAATTTTTGCCCAGTTCTTTGCATCTTGGATCCATTCATTGCCAGCATCATCTGTGGCTCAAGGTCCTGAATTTTCAGTGACTCTGTTTTTGCTGTTTTGATTGATGTTACGGTTGTTCCACATTTGATACTGAGTGTGAGTTTTACCCAACTTGAATACTCCCTTCCTTCCTAGGATTACCACTCTGGGAAATCCCATTCTTAGTCAGCAATACCTTAAGGTCTTGTAAATATATAATCCTTTTACTGATACATGCCAACTGTGATCATGAAATAGCACAGAGTTACTCATCTTTATAAGTATTTTGAAATTCCCTTTAACTCAATCCTACTGCCATTGTTACAATGGGGTCACTGTTATGTCACAGTATCTCTGATGTCCGGTGTGTCATGCAGGTAGAAAGTGTGACATCCAGGACAGGAAACAGATCTAATTCAGTTTGGAGCTCTTTCACTTATCTATCAATCCATCTATCACCCATCAATCCACCCATCCATCCACTATTCATCCATCCATCCATCCGTCCATCCATCCATCCACCCACCCATCCTGTGATTGCTCTTATTTCCAAGAGGATCAAAAAATACCTCCACACCCATGCCCATAGCAGCATTAGTCACAATGGCTGAAAGGTGAAAGCAACCCAAATGTCCATTAGTGAATGAATTGATAAACAAAATGTGGTCTATTTACATAATGGAATGATTCAGCCTTTAAAAGGAAGGATATTATTTTTTAAACATCTTTATTGGAGTATATCTCTTTTACAATGGTGTGTTAGTTTCTGCTTTACAACAAAGTGAATCAGTTATCCATATACATATGTTCCCATATCTCTGCCCTCTTGCGTCACCCTCCCTCCCACCCTCCCTATACCACCTCTCTAGGTGGTCAAAAAGCACAGAGGTCATCTCCCTGTGCTATGCGGCAGCTTCCCTCTAGGTATCCAATTTACATTTGGTAGTGTGTATATGTCCATGCCACTATCTCACTTTGTCACAGGTACCCTTCCCCCTCCCCATATCCTCAAGTCCA
>NW_021155888.1:1884-2191 GCF_002837175.3 Physeter macrocephalus | reverse complement strand
AAGAGTGAGAAAGAAAGAAATAGCATTGTTCATACAGTCAATCAAAATTCTGGAGCAGCTGCTACATGCATGGCCCTTTTTGGGGTTCAGCATTTATCAAGACAGGAAGAGTCCTGCTTACATGAACCATGTAGTGGGGAGGAGAGACGGGTGCAACTTGGCTGAGGGATATCACCTTGCTGGGCCTCTGTTTCCTCATCTAGAAAATGGGATGGGTGTTCCTCATTTCCTGGGATTGTCCAGCCCTCACATTCTCGGATCCCATAAGAATCATTTGTTTTCCTGTTTCTTTAAAATTCATTCAGGC
>NW_021155888.1:0-115 GCF_002837175.3 Physeter macrocephalus | reverse complement strand
TTTTTCCTGGAATCCTACCCAAAAACTCAAAGATACACGGTCTACAGTAAATGTTCACAAATGACGGTTGCTGCTGTGCTTACTATCGTATTAAACGTGTGAAATCCATAAAACA
>NW_021155887.1:1116-2191 GCF_002837175.3 Physeter macrocephalus | reverse complement strand
GGGAATCAGGGCCTAATTTAGGACCTGTGTCAGAGCTTCGGGTGCGGACAGTGTCAGAGCCTGAAGTAGGGAGGAAGTCAGGGCCTGAGTGAGGCCTAGAGTCAGACCCCTAGCTGCAGACTCTGTCAGGGCATGACTTAGGAGCAGCATCAGGGCCTTTGCTGGGTCAGCATTCGGGTCATAGTTAAAGACATGAGCAGGGCTTGAGTTAGTCACAGAATCAGGGCCTCGGTTAGGGAAAGCTTCAGGGTCTGAGTTAGGCACAGCCTCACGTCTTCACTTAAGGACAGCGACAGGGCTTTGTTTGGGACAGTGTCACGACCGTGGATAGAAATGTGTCAGGATATTAGCTCAGGATAGTGTCCAGATTTTAGTTATTAATTGCAGCAGGGCCCATGTTAGGGACACATTCGTGGCCTTAGTGAGAGATAGTGTCAAGGACTTAGTTAGGATTAGTCAGGGCTTTAGTTAGGGAGAGAATTAGGGTATCTGTTAGGATAAGGTGCAGGACATTACCTAGGGACAGAGTCACTTTCCGAGCAAGGGATAGTGTCATGAAATGACCTTGAGTTGGTGTAAAAATCTTAGTTACTTAGAGATTCAGGGCCTAATTTAGGACTTGTGTCAGGGCTTCGGGTAGGGACAGCATCAGAGCCTGACTTAGAGAGAACGTGTAGGCGTGAGTGAGGCCTAGCATCAGCCACCTAGCTGGAGAACCAGTGAGCTCATGACGTCGGGGCAGCATCAGGGCCTTTGTTGGGTCAGCATTCGGTTCATAGTTAAAGACATGAGCAGGGCCTGAGTTAGCCACAGACTAAAAGCCTCAGTTAAGGAAAGATCCAGGGCCTGAGTTAGGCACAGCCTCAGGTCTTCACTTAAGGAGAGGGACAGAGATTTCTTTGGGACAGTGTCAGGACCGTGGATAGAAATGTGTCAGTATATTAGCTCAGGATAGTGTCCAGATTTTAGTTAATAATTACAGCAGGGTCCATGTGAGGCACAGATTCCGGGCCTTAGTGAGAGATAGTGTCAAGGACTTAGTTAGGATTAGTCAGGGCTTTAGTTAGGGAGAGTA
>NW_021155887.1:0-535 GCF_002837175.3 Physeter macrocephalus | reverse complement strand
GTCCTTAGTTACTTAGAGAATCAGGACCTAATTTAGGAGCTGTGTCAGGGCTTCGGGTAGGGACAGCGTCAGAGCCTGAGTTAGGGAGAACATCAGGGCCTGAGTGAGGTCTAGCGTCAGCCCCGTAGCTGCAGACACTGTCAGGGCATGGCTTAGGAGCAGCATCAGGGCCTTTGCTGGGTCAGCATTCGGGTCATAGTGAAAGACATGAGCAGGGCCTGAGTTAGTCACAGAATCAAGGCCTCGGTTAGGGAAAGCTTCAGGGCCTGTGTTAGGCACAGCCTCAGGTCTTCACTTAAGGACAGCGACAGGGCATTCTTTGGGACAGTGTCAGGACCGTGTATAGAAATGTGTCAGGATATTAGCTCAGGATGGTGTCCTGATTTTAGTTATTGATTGCAGCAGGGCCCATGTTAGGGACAGATTCCGGGCCTTAGTGAGAGATAATGTCAAGACATTAGTTACTGAGAGCCTCAAGGCCTTCGTTAGAACCAGTCTCAGGGTTTCAGTTAAGGAAAGCATCAGGGCCTGGCTT
>NW_021155886.1:1223-2191 GCF_002837175.3 Physeter macrocephalus | reverse complement strand
TTGACCTCAACTATTTAAGAAATAAAGCCATTTTTGTTTTTTACTTTCTTACAGTGCATTCTATTTTAATTTGACTGATTTATACAGACTTACCACCGAGTATTGTTCTTAATGTGCTTATTAAGAATACAATCTTCTAATCAACATTGTGAAAATGACTATAGTACCCAAAGCAATCTACAGATTCAAGGCAATCCTTTCAAACTACCAATGACATTTTTCACAGAACTAGAACAAAAAATGTCACAATTTGTATGGAAAAACAAAAGACCCCAAATAGCCAAAGCAATCTTGAGAAAGAAAAACGAGCTGGAGGAATCAGGCTCCCTGAATTCAGACTATACTACAAAGCGACAGCAATCAAGACAGTATGGTACTGGCACAAAAAGAGAAATATAGATCAAAGGAACAGGATAGAAAGCCCAGAGATAAACCCACACACATATGGTCACCTTATTTTTGATACAGGAGGCAAGAATATACAATGGACGAAAGACAGCCTCTTCAATAAGTGGTTCTGGGAAAACTGGACAGCTACATGTAAAAGAATAAAATTAGAACACTCCCTAACAGCATACACAAAAATAAACTCAAAATGGATTAAATATATAATTGTAAGACTGGACACTATAAAACTCTTAGAGGAAAACATAGGCAGAACACTCTATGACATAAATCACAGCAAGATCCTTTCTGACCCACCTCCTAGACAAATGAAATAAAAACAAAAATAAGCAAATGGGACCTAATGAAACTTAAAACCTTTTGAACAGCAAAGAAAACCATAAACAAGACAAAAAGACAACCCTCAGAATGGGAGAAAATATTTGCCAATGAAGCAACTGACAAAGGATTAATCTCCAAAATTAACACGCAGCCCATTCAGCTCAATATCAAAATAACAAACAACCCAATCCATAAATGGGCAGAAGACCTAAAGAGACATTTCTCCAAAGAAGATATACAGA
>NW_021155886.1:0-956 GCF_002837175.3 Physeter macrocephalus | reverse complement strand
AAAGAAGATGTGGCACATATATACAATGGAATATTACTCAGCCATAAAAAGAAATGAAACTGAGTTATTTGTAGTGAGGTGGAGGGACCTAGAGTCTGTCCTACAGAGTGAAGTAAGTCAGAAAGAGAAAAACAAATACCGTATCCTAACACATATATATATGGAATCTAAGAAAAAAAATGGTTCTGAAGTACCTAGGAGCAGGACAGGAATAAAGACGCAGACGTAGAGAATGGACTTGAGGACACAGGGAGTGAGAAGGGTAAGCTGGGACGAAGTGAGAGAGTGACATGGACAGATATACACTATCAAATGTAAAATAGATAGCTAGTGGGAAGCAGCCGCATAGCACAGGGAGATCAGCTCGGTGCTTTGTGACCACCTAGAGGGGTAGGATAGGGAGGGTGGGAGGGAGACGCAAGAGGGAGGAGATATGGGGATATATGTGTATGTATAGCTGATTCACTTTGCTATAGAGCAGAAACTAGCACACCATTGTGAAGCAATTATACTCCAATAAAGTTGTTAAAAAAACATAGAAAGGAATTATTAAACTTTAACCATCATTATTTCATCCTATAGAATGACATAACCCAAGAGAAAAAGATACAGGTGTCGAATATCACTCATGCATTTTCAGTTCCTTCTGTGAATCTTAGCTACTGTAATAAAAGCATTGTTTTATATGCATCCTCATATAATAAGACGACCATTCATGCCTCTATCGATTAAAATTTAAAAGAAACAAATAGTCACTGCAGATATCTAGCTCACTTACCTGGAATAAAGCAGCTTCAGGTGCTTCCACTTTTGAAGCTGGGGAAAAATCAGACAGGAACGAAGTTCACTTTAGTTTGGTCCAGGAAGAAAAAAGATTCACAGCTCTGCGAAGAAAGAAAGAATTAGACCTTGTCAGGACATTTGGTTCTAATTAACTAGTGACAAAATGGTTCTAC
>NW_021155885.1:2028-2191 GCF_002837175.3 Physeter macrocephalus | reverse complement strand
GCCTGCCCCGTTCTTGGGTTTCCATAGTGTTGTCCATCTCTGTGTAAGATTGTGAACCTACTCAGACACAAATTTCAGAGACATTTTCGTCAATATCGTCACTCCCGTCGCTGCACGGGGGACTCAGGGTCGTTGACGCTGTGCATATGCATGTGAAGGCGAG
>NW_021155885.1:0-150 GCF_002837175.3 Physeter macrocephalus | reverse complement strand
CTTCAGCCTTCACCATTTTCAGCGCCACTAATTTGTATCCCCTGCGTTCGAATCTGGCTATGACTTCACTAACTAACCCTCGTTGCACGCCATCGGGCTTCACCATAATATACGTCCTCTCGGTACGATTCGCCACCATCGTTCGCGTGT
>NW_021155884.1:1924-2191 GCF_002837175.3 Physeter macrocephalus | reverse complement strand
AGCAGTAGCAACGACAGTAGTAGGAGTGATAGCAGAGTGAAGAACGTCGTTATTGAAAGTAGAAGCAGTAGCGTTTGGGGCATCGGGAGTACTGGAGATGGCGGCAGAGAGCGTAACAGCAGCGCAGCTGCCTTCAGCAATTTTCCCGCGCCAGTCGAGACTGCAGCTAGGGGAAGAGACGGGACAGGTTTATCCCTTCATCCTTCCTCCCCTTCTATTTCGTTCGCTTCTTTGTTCTCTTCTCATTTTCGTGCAATTGAGACTTCA
>NW_021155884.1:0-215 GCF_002837175.3 Physeter macrocephalus | reverse complement strand
CCAGGGTAGCAGCAGCCTGGACAGTGAAGCTGGAAAAAGCCAGGGAGGTGCGTTGTGCCAGTTAATAAGGGCCGCGTCACCGGTCTCTTGCTTCAGAGACTACAGGGGATGGGCAGCAGCACTTACAGCAGCAAGAGCAACAGGATACTTGAGGGCAGCCGCGGAAGCCACAGCACAAGGACGGAAACTGTTTATCGCTACGAAGGGGGCTTGGC
>NW_021155883.1:1582-2192 GCF_002837175.3 Physeter macrocephalus | reverse complement strand
TCCGGATGGAAATACTTATCCCCAACTTGTACAGGTGTAAAAACCTGGGAAGGCCGTGTGCAGCCGGCACCTTAGGGATGGGCTTCCGACTGACCCCTCAACGTTCTGGTGTCCAGCCACTGCTTTAGAATTTCTGGGGCCCAATGCTGACTCTAAGGGTTCTGTAACCCAGCTTCTGTTGGCCTTTAATGAGACCCGCACTTCCAGGCTCCTGTCGAGCAGGGTCCGTGGGACGGTTCTGTGGCTTCTGTAACAAATGACCCCAAACTGGGTGGTTTAAAACAGCAGGAATTCATCCTCCCCCAGTCCTAGAGACCAGACATCTGAGATCAAGGTGTTGCAGGATGGAAGTCCCTCCAGAGGCGCCAGGATAGGGCTCCTCCTGCCTTTTCCAGCTTCTGGGGGCTCCAGGCGTCCCAGGCTTGCGGCTGCAGCCCTCCCCTCTCTGCCTCTGCCTTCACGTGGCTTCTCCTCTGTCTGTGTCTCTCTTTTGTCTCACAAGGAGTCTCTCAATTGGATTGAGGGCCACGCTAACCCATAGACGTCCTCACCTCGAGATCCTTTACATATACAAAGACGCTTTTCACAGATATGGTCCTGTTCCTGTGTT
>NW_021155883.1:0-213 GCF_002837175.3 Physeter macrocephalus | reverse complement strand
GGGCTCTGTCCAGTCTGAGCCCTGAGTTACGCTGCGTGTGAGTCTGCTCGGGACCGCCGTGACAAATACCACAGACTGGGCAGCTTGGATAACAGGCCTATCTCCCAGTCCTGGATGCTGTCGGAGATCAAGGTGTCTGCACGCTATCTTCTCCTGAGGCCTGTCTTCTTGGTGCTTAGACGGCCATCTTCTCCCCAGGTCCTCACATGGTCT
>NW_021155882.1:1141-2192 GCF_002837175.3 Physeter macrocephalus | reverse complement strand
GATACTATTATTCCCGCTGATTGCAGCTCCCACCCTACTGCGTAGCCATATTGCTCGGAAGGGCATCTTATGCTCTTGTGTGATGACGTTGTCCAATTGCGAATAGCAATTCGCAGTCTCCCTTGTTTAAGGCGTCCAACTTCCTCAATGCGGTGCTGATGGCTACCCCCTGCAAGCTTCACCTGAATAACCACCTTCTCAATCGACGTGCCAGCACCTACGGTGTACACCTCCTTTCGACCTAACGAGCGAGGAATCTACGCGATTGTTCTTGTGCATGTTGCAGGTATCTCGTCCGCATTACGCAGGTGCTTAGTTGGCACATATGGAGTTCAAGGAAAACAAGTGCTATGAATGCCTTCATAATCATATAAGGTCACTTGTGTCCACGAACATGGGAAGCCTACAACTAGGGCGGAAAATATTCCCAAGTGTCTTGTCGGATCTTCCGTACCGTCTACTCTCCGAGCTACCAGTGTATCGAGCTTTCAACGTCTTCACCTTGCGGTTGCAAGGGTGCACGTAGGATCGACGGGATTGCTAGCAGCTCTAGCGATGGCACGTTGCTGCGTCTGCTGACTAGAGTGGCTGCGTCTGTGTGCATTCACAGCTTAAATGTGTATCTTTTCAAATATATTCGTGCCGCATATATGTATATATGTGTTGTGAATGAATCTACATACACTTGCGGACTTCTGTGGATTCACGCATGCGTGTGAACCTGTGGTGCTCCTTCTTCGCCGACAGAACGCACGCGCCACGATTTGCTGAGTCGGGCTTGTGTTGCAGTCGCGGCGCCAAGTACACCATCTAGTGAAGACGCCATGGAAGTACAAATTTGTATGCACATTTGCGCTCGTGTACCTGTAGTTT
Source organism: Physeter macrocephalus (assembly GCF_002837175.3). NCBI lineage: Eukaryota > Metazoa > Chordata > Mammalia > Artiodactyla > Physeteridae > Physeter > Physeter macrocephalus. The sequence goes on along the minus strand of NW_021155882.1, from coordinate 1,319 downwards.
TGTAGTGTGTTAAGCGCATGGGTTACAATGCTTGGAGCTTGGACTTTAGAGAGTTAGAGTTCAGTCCTCATGAGACAAACTTTTGAGTGCGTTGTCACACAGGTCATCACACGTGTTTACTGTTGTCTGTGTATGTGTATGCGGACGTGTATGCACTTAGGCATCTATATATGTACAA
>NW_021155882.1:0-163 GCF_002837175.3 Physeter macrocephalus | reverse complement strand
CAGCAGCACAGGCTGGAGGAGCAGCAGAAGCTGCAGCGACACAAGGCGCAGCAACTGCGGCCGCAGCGGCAGGCACTGGAGGAAGGGGTGGAGCAGCAGCATTCCGGCCACGAGGAGCACCAGCAGATGGAACAGCAGCAGCGGCGTGGGCAGCAGCAGCGTA
>NW_021155881.1:0-2192 GCF_002837175.3 Physeter macrocephalus | reverse complement strand
GCAGGAGGACAACTATGGAGGATTGAGATCCGCACATCCACGTGTGTAATGCTCTGCCGGCTTTAAGTGGTGAGAAGGCGGCCAGAGAGCAACAGAGGGATGATCAGCAGTAAAGACGCCGCACTCCAACACATATTCGTACAAAACGAGAGAGGAGCACACGTATACGAAATAGAGGTCGACGCATACATATACACACACGTGTATACACTCGTGTACGTACGTGCACGCACGTCTGAACTCACCTAATGTATATACGAGTTTGCACACCTAGTATTATGCTGTATAAGCGGTACTCCTGTACACCCACACATACATATGTGCGGACGTACATGCCGACCTACCGTTGACTATATTCAGCCTGTCTCCAGTTATGGCAGCCCTGCTCCAGTGGAGGAAAAGACGTAATACGTAGACAAAGGGACAGAGAGTTGCAGATGCACACAGGAAGCAACATGATGACTTCAGTATCAGCAAAGCGTTTGTACTCGGTGTAGGGATGTATACACACACGAGATCGAGAGACAGCACGACCTACACCCTTTCAACCGCAAACAGGACTTCTCAGCTTCCCCGTTTAAGCAGACGAAGAAAAGGACAGAAGATGGCAAGGGTTTAATCGAAGATGGCAGTCCTTCACTGCCTGTTCTAAAGTAACAGCAACTGCAGAATAGTCAGTGCTGACCCCTTGGATATTTCTATTGTAACCGAAAGCTTGCTTGGAGCAAACGGTTCTCACCGCTGGCAGTGGCGCACGCGGATATGCAGCAGGAAGCTCAGCGTTGCTGCAGAACACACATAAAAGCAATGTGCACGTTTTTTCAGTCACATCTCCTCTCTGAGAGGAAACCGGGAATTCATCTATATTTCACTGCCTCCTGCCGCGCTTTGGACGATGAAGAGAAGTCAGTTACCAGCGCAGCAGGTGACGGGCAGAAAAGAGATAACGAACAGGCTCCTTAAGCAGAAAGAAAGCAGTCCTCTTGAGTTCATTCCCTGCAAGGGGTCCGAGGGGGAAGCATGTGAAGCTGCAAGTGTGTGTGCTCCCCGCAGACGGGCACGTCGACAGATACTGGGGAGATGCCGTCCATGCCGCATCCGGTATCTACCAGTGAGTGTTGAGGCCGAGAACGGGCAACAAGGAAGAAGTATTAGTCTGACAAGGAACAAACAGGAAAAAAAACAACACGATAGAGGAGAAGAGGTGAGGAGGGACGGGTAGACAGGGCGAGAATGACACAGGAAAAGGTGTACAGCGTAGGAGGACGCGTGGAAAAGCGAAGCGAGACACGTACACCAGAGCCATAGTGGTGCGGGGGAAGAAGAGCTCCGCATGAAGTAAGAATTTTTCACAGGAAGGGATTGATGAGAACAAAAGTAATTTAACACAGCCGAATGCCCATGGCGGCCAAGGAAACGGAAAAATCCACTACGCTGTGTCGTTGGCAGGGATGCGTGTGTGTGTCTGTGTGTGTGTGTGTGCAGTTGCCGTGCCCGGTGTGCACGGTCTGCACTGGTTGACGCTTGTGTGTAACACACGAGTCGCTCTAATTTCCGCTTACGCATATACACAAAGTATACAATTTATATTGTATTATTCCCTGAGGATGTACAAATATCCTGTCTCTGAGTCGAGGCAGCCACCACATATGTATGTGTGCATTTATATAGAGATATATATATATATGTATGTATATATAAGCTTGTATCCTCTAGTGTGGATGTACAGGTATGCTGTATTTGAGTCGTGGCAGCTACCAAATATGTACGTGTGCACACATACATACATGTATATATACCTGTACGTACAATTTGTATCCTCTCCTATGATTGTATAACTGTACGGTATTGAGTCGTGACAGCGACAGCATATGTGTGTACGCACATATATACGTATCCCTAAACACGTATACGCACGAGTTTTCCGTGTATGTATGTTAGTGCACGCACGCGTGTGTAGTAAGTGCTACTAGAGTTACTAGTGAGACAGCAGAAGGGCTCAATTCTATGTGGTGTTCATGCGATGGGGTGGGGCAGGATGTGTTTGTTAGAAGGTATTGTTAAAGCAGCGTCTGCTCCTTAACAGGTCAGACTGGTAACCGTACCATTCATTGTAGACCAACATAGAACAGGTCTTCCCTGTTGAAAGATGGTCTGTAAACAAATGCTGTATACGTCAGATTCGGACACTG
>NW_021155880.1:1361-2192 GCF_002837175.3 Physeter macrocephalus | reverse complement strand
AGATGAGGAGGCGTTGCTGGCAGCAGGCCCACAAGAAAGGCGCTGCGGCAAAGGAAGGTCAACAGAGAGAGGCAGCAGCAGCAGCCGCAGAGAAGAGAATAGAGAGTGACGCCTCAAAGGCGGCTGCAGCAGCAAAGCCTGTGTGGGGCAGGATGGGAGAGGCAGCTGCAGCAGATAGAATAGCAGCAGCTGCGTCAGCAGCAGCAGCTGCGTCAGCAGAAGCAGCAGCGAAGAAAAAGAAGAAGAAGTCCGCCAAATCTGTGACTGAGGAGGCAACAGCAGAGACATTGGAGAGGCGTTTTTGTGTCGCTGTGGGAAGCAGAAATGAACACAACAGCAGAAGAAGCAGCAGCAGCAGCAGAAAGGCTGCAGCTAAGGTATCTCTGAGCCGCAGCAGCAAACACAAAAGGAACCTTCGACAGGAGAGACTAACAGCAGCAGTGGACAGCTGCAGCAGAAGAGCAGTGGCAACGCAGCCTTCTCAAAAAACAGCAACACCAGCAGATGCATCTCTTCTCCGCAGCAGCAGCTGCTGCAGCAACAACATGTCAGCAACTTCGGCAGTTCCCCCCTGAGCTGTCAGCAGCAGCAGCTGCTGCAGGAACAGCACAGCAGCAAAGATAAGGCCCCTGCGGCTCTGCTGCTGCGCCGTGGCGGCTCACAGGCAGTAGTGTCTCTGCGTATGAGCTGCTGCAGGGCAGCGCCTACTACTGCTGGTGCTAATGCCGGTGCTGTTTTGCTTCTCCTGTTGCTGCTGCTGCTGCGGCTCATCATCATCCTCCTGCTGCTGCTGCGCCCTCTGGCTGCGGCTGCTGGTTCCGCAGAGGGCGC
>NW_021155880.1:0-332 GCF_002837175.3 Physeter macrocephalus | reverse complement strand
TGCTGCTGTTGCTGCTGCTGCTGTTGCTGCTGCTGCTGTTGCTGTTGCTGCTGCTGTTGCTGCTGCTGCTGTTGCTGCTGCTGCAGCTCACTCCAGCGTGCAGGAAGAGTAGTATAGTACGGCGCCCGCTGCTGGTGCAGCAGCACGTGGTTGTGCTGCGCCACCCACCAAGCCAGTCCCTCCAATGTTGTTGGAGCTCGGATGCTCTTCTTCTGCATGTGTTTTATATTACCCCACACAATATACCTATCCCTAAAAAGTCAAAATTACTTCTTGTGAACTTCTCTTGAAGAATGATTGTGTAACAGCAGCTGCTACCGCAGCAACACGCA
>NW_021155879.1:1804-2192 GCF_002837175.3 Physeter macrocephalus | reverse complement strand
TGTGCTCTTTTACCTCCACTCAAAAGCTACACATGCATCACTCACTGAACAACGGGAGGCAGTGCTGTTGGCCTGGCTACAGTTTGTTCGCAACACTACCTTCCTCCTCCCAGGGCCATACATAATGTAGCTCATTTATACGTAAGAGAATATAATCTTCCTACAAAGTGGCATTTTGGTCACTATCAGGAGTCGCCCTGGCACGCTCCGCTGCACCAGTAACAGTGAAAGCCGCCAACAGAGTGGCAACGTCCACGACTGAGAATACGAGCGTTTGCAGCCCGAGTAAAACGCACCACAGCCGCAACCTGCACCCGCACCAGTCGCAACAGTCACACCATATCCGAGAGTCAAGAACATAAGCTCTTCGGCCGATTATATAAAGTCA
>NW_021155879.1:0-755 GCF_002837175.3 Physeter macrocephalus | reverse complement strand
TTCCCTACTTCCTTTCCGCTACTCTCTTCTCGAGTAGTCTGGTGTCATAGGGTAGCGGCGGAAAAGGTGCGCTTTATGTAGTAGCACGCTCGTGCTTTCAACCCCACTGTAGCAGCGGCGGGATACGCCTTTTGGTGTGCGCATGGTTTACGTTTCTTCGTCTTTCTGGAACGGTCAGTTGGGGAAACGGGGAACTGTTGATAGTGGTGGCAGATCGGCGCCACTGTAGAAATGGGACGTGTTTAAGACTGACCACTACGTTGCTGTTACATGTAGAGATTTGATGAAAGTCGGTAGCGTTGCTTCGGTTTTCCGTGCGTTAAGTTTGTCATTCGGGTCAAACGAATGCGAATTTAGTCGGCAGAAGTTAGACGGGCGTGGGCGGGACATGTCATCGACGCTCCTTCTCCAAGTATAGCTGTCAGCGTATGCATGCGCTTTCTGCTGTTGGGTGCTCGATTGCAGTGTACCATGTGGTTCCTTTCCATTCATGCAAATATTGCAGCTGGTGGGAGACGAGGCCAACAGCGAACATCATCTTTGCGCGCACAGCGAGTCATTTTCCACGGACGCTGTAGAGGAAAATCACAGGTCGGGAGGCGATTTTCCTTCTAGTGAGCTTTCAAGTGCTTGCAAAACTTCTTGCTGTGACCAGATAGCTGACATCAGCGTGCCGTCGTGGTCCGTCCCTTTACCTAGTGTGTCTGAATCTTCCGAATCCACTGCAAGTTGCTGCAGTCTATCTTCTGACATTT
>NW_021155878.1:1728-2192 GCF_002837175.3 Physeter macrocephalus | reverse complement strand
ATGCCCCACTCAAACTACTACAGCGTCACCCGTGTACACGAATACGCTTTTCCTCATCCACGTTGAAGCTGCGACAAGCATTACAATGTGTGTGTAGAGGCACGTCGCTTGTACACTGACACTACCGCATACAGAGTTGACTGGGTTGATTTGACATCGTATTCTCAGTACACACACGCAGTAACAGGGCTGTCGTGGGAGTTAAAAGATAGATTGACCGGTCTTCACACAGGAACAGCTATGAATCTTCTTTTGCACTCGCTGCATGCGGCTGTACACTAAGGGTCTCGTAGTCCTTTTCTCCAGTGGATATGGAATGTCTACTGGGCGCTTGCGCGCGATCTGGTGACCACTTCAGGCGTCTAATTGCTGCATGAACAGGGTATTATCGTTTTCGACTTCGTGCTCACACACGAGCTCGATTAAACATGGTCAATTCAAGGTCTCGCCTCGTAAGCAATTAG
>NW_021155878.1:0-225 GCF_002837175.3 Physeter macrocephalus | reverse complement strand
TTACATGATGCGTCCAGTAATGAAGTTTCGGTGTTGGTGGAAAAGTCATACATCTTAGTGTTCATTAACTGTACAACTACAGTGGACGTGCGTACAGAGATAGAGGTGAGCGAACAACGGCGTTATATGCTATCCCGCAGTGTTACATAAACATATACGTATATGTGGATATATAGACATAGGCACAAGTGAAAGGTACAGGTCCCCATGGATGTCACCGTGAAG
>NW_021155877.1:0-2192 GCF_002837175.3 Physeter macrocephalus | reverse complement strand
GAGCCCTTCGGAGACTCCGCCTCGCAGGCGTGCTGCCTCCCCTCATAATATATTTGTTGTTATGTATGTCTTCCTTCTCTGCAACACATCTCTTCACACATTTATATATATGTCTCTCTCTCTGTCTCTCTATACGAAGCATGGCGGGCTTTTTCTTCTGGCGCGTGAATTTACACCGGCATGCATGTGCCTGTGCATGCATGTTTTTGTATGTGTGTGTGCATGCATGTTTTTGTATGTATGTGGGGTGTTGCCAGCGGACAATTGAACTGCCATCGCTTCCGCAAAAAAAAAGTACTATCACTCTCATTTTCATTCTCACTCTCATACGCATACAGAGAGTGCTGCATATTTATTTGGGCGTGTTTTTTTAGAAATCTGTTACTCGCCTCTCCTTCTTTTCTTCTTCTTTTCCGACGAACTGCGCATGTGTGCGTTTCTGAGGAAATCTTTTTTCTTTTTCACTTTCTCGATAGGACACCTCCTCTGCGTCGCACAGCATCTCCCTCTGTGTGGGCGTGTTTTTTTAGAAATATGTTACTCGCCTCTCCTTCTTTTCTTCTTCTTTTCCGACGAACTGCGCATGTGTGCGTTTCTGAGGAAATCTTTTTTCTTTTTCACTTTCTCGATAGGACACCTCCTCTGCGTCGCACAGCATCTCCCTCTGTGTGGCGGCATTGTTCCCCGTCTTCTCCTGCATGCGCTCGCATGTCTGTCTCCGTGACTTTTTTTTTCTTCTGCGTCTCTCTCCTCTCTGTGACTTTGTCTCCTGCCATGGGAGGGCAGAGGTGAATATGCGAGGGGATGTATTTTTTTTGTTGTAGAGATGATGATGATGTTTTGTTGGGCGAGAGAGAGAGAAATGCACAGACTCTCTTTCTCTCTCTCAGCACGGCTCGGGTGACCAGCAGGACCCCCCCCCTCTCAATGCAGAGAAGGAGGGTGACACACAGTGATAATTTTTTTAAAAAAAAAAAACCTTCTTCGGTGTGGGAAGACGGCAACAAAAACCAGTGTTTCTCTCTGCTTCAACTCCCCTAACGCGCACGAAAAACATCCTCTTCATATCGCAACGGCACCTGCACCACCACCAACGGCAGCAGCACCAGCACCAGTAGCAGCAGCAGCAGCACCACCAGCAGCAGCAGCACCAGCAGCATAAGCTGCAGCAGCAGTTCTACGGAAAAGTTGCTCGGGGGTCGCGTGTAATGGTCACTGTACATGCAGAAAATGCAGAAATAGCGTATATATATGTGTGTGGAGGAAGAAGTATATATTTGCTGAAGTGCAAGGCAGAGCACATGCACACGTAATGAAGACTCTGTCGCGCAGACGCACCCGAGCCGGCAGTTGTATGTCAGTTGTGAGAATTGTGAAGCAGTGGCTTTTCTCGAGCAATAACACGCTGCAAATACACCATGCGTGGAGCATGCATCTGAGCTCACCCACACCCACTGATGATGAAAAATTTCCTCGGTCACGGCGATAGAAGGAGGCAATCGCCAGCGTGATGGTCGCCAAAAAGGGCAGAAAATCCATTTCAGACGAAGGAAGAGCTTTTTTCTAAGGCTGGAGCCTTTAGAACTTTTGAAACCCCACATGCGCACTTCAGAGACTCAAGAAACTCACGAGACACACGCATTCCTCTATTGTTCTTGCTTGACAACAGGATCTGCGATAGCTTGTGTGTAGTAAATAGGACTCACCATAGACTTGTAGAGACCACATGGACAGGGCATAAGTTTATAGACAAAGAAAGGATACGCTATGTGTAATGATGGCATTCGTACTCACGACGTGTGTATATCTGAAAGTCTTTTTTTCCTCCGTGTACCGTACATCTATACACACACACACACACTAGGTCTCCGTGGTTATTCACCCGTCATATATATATATATATATATATATATATATATACATAGGCATACGTAATAGTGTGCGCAGTGTTAATTGTTGTGTATGTATGGCAGTACGCATATCACACAAGCCAGTCAGACCTACAGAAGAAGCTATAGCTACATCGGCTTAGCTGGTATATCCATCTGTACATACAGGACGCTATATTTTTCACAAGATGGTGCGTAGTAGATACGTTCTAATTACAGGCAACATGTGTCTCGTGCCGCTAATCGCAAACATTGACTCGCAAACGTGAGAGGCGGCTTCTGCGTTTCACATGTCCCTGACAT
>NW_021155875.1:0-2192 GCF_002837175.3 Physeter macrocephalus | reverse complement strand
ACCCTAAGCCGGGCCTAACCCTAACCCTAGCCTGACCCCTGACCCTGAACCCCAGGCCTAAGCCGTAGCCTGAACCCTCAGCCGTATCCTAACGATAACCCGTCCCCTGGCCCGTACACTCCCCCTAACACGTATCCGTACCCCAATCTCGACCCTAACCCTAAGCCGGGCCTAACCCTAACCCTAGCCTAACACATACACTAATCCTAACTCGTAGCCATACACTAACATTTACCCTTGTCCTAAACCGTGCACTAACCCTAACCCTAAACATAACTCTAACACTTTACCCGAACGCTTCACCCGAATTCTTAACCCTAACCTTAAACAGTACCCTTATCCTACCCCGTACCCTAACGATAACCCATTCCCTAACCCGCACACTAAACCTAACCCGTAACCATACCCTAATCTTTACCCTCATCCTAACCGGTGCCCTAACCCTAACCTTAACACTAACACTAACCCTTAACCCTAACGCTTAACCCTAACCCTAACCGTACCTAACCCTAACCCGAAACATAACGATAACCCGTACCCAAACTCGTACACTAACCCTGACGCACGGCCATATCCCAATCTTTACCTTAATCCTAACCCGTGCCCTAACCCTAACCCTAAAACCTAACCCTTAACTGTACCCTAGACCTAAACCGCACTCTAACGATAACCTGTTCCGTAACCCGTACATAAACCATTACCCGTACCCATGCAATAATCTTTAACCTAATCCTAACCCGTGCCCTAAACCTATCCCGAACCCGAACCCTAACACTAACCCGTACCCTAACGATACCCCATACCCTAACCCATACACTAACCCTAACATGTAGCCATATCCCAATCTTTATTCTAATCCTAACCCTAACCCTAAACTTTACCCTAATCCTAAACCTTGCCCTACCCTAACCCGAAACCAAACCATAAGCCTTAACCCTAACCCTAACCCATACCCTAATCTTAACCCTTAACCTAACAATAACCCTTTCCCTAAACCGTACACCAAACGTAACCCGTAGCCATACCCTAAACTTTACCCTAATCCTAAACCTTGCCCTACCCTAACCCGAAACCAAACCATAAGCCTTAACCCTAACCCTAACCCATACCCTAATCTTAACCCTTAACCTAACAATAACCCTTTCCCTAAACCGTACACCAAACGTAACCCGTAGCCATACCCTAAACTTTACCCTAATCCTAAACCTTGCCCTACCCTAACCCGAAACCAAACCATAAGCCTTAACCCTAACCCTAACCCATACCCTAATCTTAACCCTTAACCTAACAATAACCCTTTCCCTAAACCGTACACCAAACGTAACCCGTAGCCATACCCTAAACTTTACCCTAATCCTAACCCATGTCCTAACCCTAACCCTAACAGTAACCCTTAAACCTAACCCTAAACCGTACCCTAGTCCTAACCCGTACCCTCATGATAACACGTTCCCTAACCGTACACTAACCGTAATCCCTAGCCATACCCTAATATTTACCCTAACCCTAACCAGTGCCCTAACACTAACCTTAAACCTAATCTTAACCCGTACCCTAATCCTAACCTGTACCCTAACGATAACCCTTTCCCTAACCCGTACACTAACCGTCCCCCGTAGCCATACACTAATCTTTACCCTAATCCTAACCCGTGCCCTCTCCCTTACCCTAGCGCTAACCCTTAACCCTAACCCTAGCCCGTATCCTAATCCTAACCCGTACCCTAACGATAACCTGTACCTTAACTCGTGCACTAGCCCTAACACAAGGCCATACCCCAGTGTTTACCCTAATCCTAACCAGTGCCCTAAAACTAACCCTAACCCTAAACCTAACCGTAACCATTAACCTAACACTAACCCGTACCTTAAAGATAATCCGTACCCTAACCCGTACACTAACCCTAACAAAGAGCCATACACCAATGTTTACCCTAATCCTACCCCATGCCCTAGCCTTAGCCCTAACCCTAAATCAAACCCTAAACATTAACCTAACACTAACCCGTACCTTAAAGATAATCCGTACCCTAACCCGTACACTCCCCCTAACACTTATCCGTACCCCAATCTCGACCCTAACCCTAAGCCGGGACTAACCCTAACCCTAGCCGGACCCCTGACTCTGAACGCTAAGCTTAAGGCGTAGCCTGAACCCTCAGCCGTACCCTAACGATAACCCGTCCCCTGGCC
>NW_021155873.1:1708-2192 GCF_002837175.3 Physeter macrocephalus | reverse complement strand
CCCCCATCGTGGCGATCTCCAGGACAACCGGTCCGGTGAGCAGTGCAGAACCGACGCAATTACTCATCAGCCGCAAAATGCTTGCATCAACAACGTCTCTCCCGCGCTGCCTTGTCACGAGCTGCGGCCTTGTAGCAGCACGGGGACATCCCTGAGTGTCTTGAAGGAGAATGTGGAATCTTGCATTTGCCGCGCCCATTGACGGGAACCTCCATTCCCGCGGAGACGTGGGAGTTCCACTGGATCACATGGATTCGCTGACTTGCATGCAGGTAGGAGGAAGAATCAAAATGCGCTGTCATGCAGAGGTAGCAAATGTTCTTTTCGGCAGATCCCATGGTGCTGACGACGAATTATTACTGTTCCATGCATTTGGCTTAGAGCAGAGGCTTTCTATCTGCACCGGCTCCTGTGGCTCATTGCGCTTCGGGAGCCTGTGGAAGGGACGCCATTCGACGTTCAGACATGTACGCCAGGGAGGTCT
>NW_021155873.1:0-257 GCF_002837175.3 Physeter macrocephalus | reverse complement strand
CGCCGACTACAGAAAAAGCACACAGACACACACACAGGCCAGGACAGACGTCTAAAGCGCCTTCGCCAATAGTCAGAATCTAGCATCATTGAGAAACTCAGCGTAGCACATATGTCCTTCGCAGACGAGATGAAGCGGTAGACGGATAGGGCAAGACCCACACAGACGTACAGCTACGAGGACGCACAGCTCCTGACCCCTGCTAGTATATCAGCCTTTTGCCCAAGCGCCGTCGTATCGGCCACGTATGCGGGAGC
>NW_021155871.1:1652-2192 GCF_002837175.3 Physeter macrocephalus | reverse complement strand
ATTATCCACTGATAGGAAGCCGCTCACCGGACCGCCTACATACTGCACGCATGTCAAGCGCAGTACACACAGAGAGAGACATACTTGTCCTGATCGGCACAGTTAGAGAACAAATACGCATATCGTATTCCAAAGAGGTGTAAAAGCGGAAGAATGTGTGTAGCATGTGGCGGTAAAAGGCGTCCTGAACACTAGGTACAGAGCAAGTACGTATCTAGAAACCTATATATATAAACAGATACTCGTGCACGGTCAGGATAAAAACTGTGTGAAGACAAGCCCGTCGTTCTCCTCCGCACATTGCGTGCTCCCTGTTCATGCGCACACGTTCCGAGCTATGCAGAGCCGTTCTTCGAAAACGCCAATCAAAACGCATGGACAAAAACGTGGCGGCCATAAGGTTCAATTCAAAGCGTGCTGTAGTGCAGATGCGACAATGACGCTGATCTCGCTGTAGCAAGCGTGACAGCCGCTTGTTGAAGTTCCGCAAGCTACGCGTGCACGCAAGCAGGCCTCGAGAGCAACATCGCTTCTGGCTCC
>NW_021155871.1:0-424 GCF_002837175.3 Physeter macrocephalus | reverse complement strand
TTTCATGGTCCTTTTCGTACATAGATCGAGGAGCGGGTTCCGACTAACGTTCTTGGGTTGCAAGCTACGTATGCTGCTGCTCTTTTCTGTCTAGGCTGAGGTTATGATCACTGCTGCTCTTTCGCTTGAGACTGTGGGCATACCACTTCCTACCCTACAACCAAAACGGGCACCAAGCCCCTGTAATTACAAGCGTACTCAGCTGCATAGCCCCCCAAATGCCTTGCAACCGAAGGCTTTTACAGGGCGCAACCCCTTACGCAGCTCTCTTTTCTACTAAAACATAGAGCGTCGCACAGTCTTCTCTTCAGCTGTTTACTTACCCAACCCCCACTTCGACGACGTATTGGGAGTTCATGAAGTCGCGGATTATCACGTCAGTTTGTAGCCGAGTGGTTGCTTCCGGCACCCCAGCTTCCACAAG
>NW_021155870.1:1460-2192 GCF_002837175.3 Physeter macrocephalus | reverse complement strand
TCTCTTAGGATGCTTTGTATTTCTGCGGTGTCTGTTGTAACTTCTGCTTTTACATTTCTGACTTTATTGATTTGAGTCCTCATCCTCTTTTTCTTGATGAGTCTGGTTAATGGTTTATCAATTTTGTTTATCTTCTCAAAGAACTAGCTTTTAGTTTTATTGATCTTAGCTATTGTTTTCTTTTTTTCGATTTCATTTATTTCTGCTCTGGTCTTTATGATTTCTTTCCTTCTGCTAACTTTGGTTTTTGTTTGTTCTTATTTCTCTAGTTCCTTTAGGTGTAAGGTTAGAGTGTTTATTTGAGATGTTTGTTGTTTCTTGCGGTAGGATTGTAGTGGTATAAACTTCCCTCTTAGAACTGCTTTTGCTGCATCCCATAGGTTTTGGATCATCATGTTTTCATTGTCTTTTGTCTCTAGGTACTTTTTGATTTCCTCTTTGATTTCTTCCATGATCTCTTGGTTATTTAGTAATGTATTGATTAGCCTCCATGTGTTTGTGTTTTTTACGTTTTTTTCCCTGTAATTCATTTCTAATCTCATAGCGTTGTGGTCAGAAAAGATGCTTGATATGATTTCAGTTTACTTAAATTTACTGAGGCTTGATTTGTGACCGAAGATGTGATCTATCCTGGAGAATGTTCCATGTGCATTTGAGAAGAAAGTGTAATCTGCTGTTTTCAAATGGAATGTCCTATAAATATCAATTAAATCTATCTGGTCTATTGTGTCA
>NW_021155870.1:0-288 GCF_002837175.3 Physeter macrocephalus | reverse complement strand
TTACTATCATTATTCTGAATTCTTTTTCTGGAAGGTTGCCTATCTCCACTTCATTTAGTTGTTTTCCTGGGGTTTTATCTTGTTCCTTCATCTGGTACATAGCCCCCTGCCTTTTCATCTTGTCTATCTTTCTGTGAATGTGGTTTTTGTTCCACAGGCTGCAGGATTGTAGTTCTTCTTGCTCCTGCTGTCTGCCCTCTGGTGGATGAGGCTTGATGGGAGGGAATAGTGGTGGGTAGAGCTGACTGTTGCTCTGGTGGGCAGAGCTCAGTAACACTTTAATCCACT
>NW_021155869.1:1721-2192 GCF_002837175.3 Physeter macrocephalus | reverse complement strand
TTCCTAGAGTCTTTGCCACACGCTAAACACGAAAATGCACTCAAGACTGCGCTTTCCGAGAACTCGTTCACAGAACTTCGCCTCTCTCCAGACGCGCAGCCTAGGCATACTGTTCATCTATGTACATCAGTGTAGCGAGGTAAGACAAGAAGGATCTCTCTATATACATCGGGCTACAGGCACGTGTGGAAGCTTCGCCTACTTACACAGCTGAACCACGGTTCCACGCAAAATGCGTTTGTCCATTTACAGAAAGGTCACTACCTTGCTTTACGTCCACGTTTCCGCGTCAGTATGGTTATTCATTCATGCTAAGTCACGTACTCACCCCTTCATTACGTATGTGGATTTCCACATGTAAAGAAAAGGGCAGCCCTCGGCGCAGACTTACTCTGGAGGCCCCTCTAAAGATTTTACCGAAGCTTCAAGAACGGCAATTTCAGCGTCATCACCGTGACCCTTAATAACACC
>NW_021155869.1:0-615 GCF_002837175.3 Physeter macrocephalus | reverse complement strand
TTGTCCCTGTTGTCCCATCATCGCTGATGTTTCTTTTCTGCCCTCGCCAGGCGCACAGGCTGCTGTGCTTGCACGCACTGCTAGTGTAGACTGACATTCGCCGGCGACTCGTGGTGCCCTCGAGTGGAGCTGTCCGTCAGCAGCTGATATTTTCTGCTTCTGTAATGGCCGTTCCAGGTGGTATCGGGCAGCTGCAGCGGGTTAGTGTAGGCTCGTCTGCGATGAATGCAAGGGGTCGGTTTTGCGGCTGTACATCCTCCTCCGCACCCTGCACGCGGTGGCTGCTACCACGCAGCTGTCGTACACAACCACCTAGCAGCTGCAGGGCCAGATCGCGAGTAGTACATGGCCCGGTCCAGCAGCATGGGATACTTCCATTTTCTGGTCAAGAGCAAGAACAGACGCATTTGGTTGGTTTGCTTATTGGATGATGACAACTGTGAAGCAACTGCTGCGATCGTCGCCTTTTACGTTGCGGGAGGTCGTGTCTAGTAATCCCCTCGCACAAAGGCTTGCGAGGACTGTCATGTTTACTCGTACGCTTGTCGTCTCTACTTTTGTAGCAGGTCATTCCAATTGCAGATGAAACAACATTTTCACACTTAAAAGCAAGAG
>NW_021155868.1:1557-2193 GCF_002837175.3 Physeter macrocephalus | reverse complement strand
TCCCGCCATGTATGCCGATCGATGGGCAGCCTATTGCACACTCCCCTGGAAGAGCTGGATTTCCTTCGCTCTCCAACAGTTTCTGGAACACCGTTCTAGCCAGGGCAGCGTGCCAGGGACTTCCGCCTCGTCGCCCTTGTCTGAGCGCTACTAAGGAAATCCCTCTGCTGTGCCGCAATCCTAAGACCTCATATGTGACGTCACGCCACCGCAAGGAGAAATTCAAACTAGTGCTCCCACGGCCACTGAAGTACAGTGCTTCGGGGAACACTGCTGGAATTTGGAAGAAGTTCAGACCCCATGGCCGACTCAGGGGATTCGTACATTGAGGCAGTTGGCTACACGCAGGACTCCTGCGTAGAAAAGTGGATTCATGGAAAGGCCCAGTGGGGAGCTTGTGTCCCATTGACTTGACAGAAACCTCACGTCCCTAGGCTGCGTGTCAACCTGGAGAGGCGTCTAAAGCGGCAAGCCTTGGGATCCCATTTGCCAAGCTCCTTTCATGAGGCCTGGAAGCTACCTGAAATACAGTGTGCATGCTGGACTTGTACTCACTGCAGGCGTGGCTGTGGAACAAAACGAGTTTTTCGAAAGGAAGAGGGTGCTTCCGGGTGGTGGGAGGGAGCACAGCCCGCC